>NC_064858.1:41326247-41451247 GCF_024139225.1 Suncus etruscus
GATGGCCATCTTCTCACTGTCTTTCCTCTGTGTGGGTCTAGTGCAAATTTCCTTCTCATTAGGGCCCTTCTAATGATCTTGTTTCAACTTAATTACCACTTTAAGACTGCATCTCTAAAGATAGTCACAGCAGTGTAGGGAGCATGGGGTTACTGGATCTTCAACACAGGAACTGTGGGAAGACAGTTCAGCTCCTACCTAACATCAGGCACCTGGACCACCTGAATTTGTTATACCTCGGCGAGACCTTGCTCCCACATTTTTGATTCTGCATTGCTTTGCAGGCTCTGCAGTGCATGCTGTGCCTTAGCACCCCAACCCCAACCCCCACCCCTGCCCAGTCCTCTATCCTTCATCACGACTTTTAGTCCTGTGGTTGGAGGGTTGTAGCATGGGAGCTATGTCTATTAGTTCATGCAGTCTCACTGGTGCTCATGGAAGTGAAGGCAGCCTTCTCTGGGAAGTCAGTTGGCAACATGACAGATCAATCCGGAGCATTTTCCTGAGGGCAGAAATGTATTTATTTGCTTAGTGAGAAATCAAAGTCAAGTGAATAGAGCTGTTCAATAACTTTGTACATAATTTCCCAACAAGACTCTATGATTTAAAATATACACACCCAAACCTGTACACATACACGCACACATACAAAACACACACCCAGTACACACATATGCACACATGATATGTGGTATATACATAGCACATTATACATAGACGCACAAACACATGTGCATGTTACAACACATGTGGCAAATACATATGTGTATGTATGCATAGACATGCACACACATGTGCATGTATATAATATACATATAAATACACTGCACATACATACATGCATGTATATACACTCATAGATACACACAGCCCACTCTGTAGCTACTTGTAGCAGAACTGTAATGATAACAACCATGCAAAACAGTGAGGTGCCTAACCCAGTCTCTTCAGAACTTGTGATTTTCTTGAGGGAAGGCTATCCTTTTTTTGGCGGGGGGCATTGGTTTTTTGGGCCACATATGGTGATGCTCAGGGGCTACTACTGGCTCTGCACTCAGAAATTGCTTCTGGTAGGCTTGGGGTATCATATGGGACACTGGGAATTGAACCTGGATTGGTCTTAGGCTGGTCATGTGCAAGGCAAATACCCTACTACTGTGCTATCACCTGTATTCATAGGTGATGTGGAAGCATCGATTCTGGAGATAAATGTCAATCATTCATCAAAAGGAAAACACAAAGGAAGTACCCTGTGGACCCTGATATGCAATCTGGGGTGAACAGGACAAGTTCTGTAAATTGACTTTGGAGCTGAGGCCTTGCTGTGGGGAGAAAGGCATTCCCTGTTGAGGGAAAAACATGTGTGGGTGCTCAGAGGAGGGAAGGAAGCTGCCTGTGTGGGTAGAAGTGACAGAGGGCTTCTGTGAAGCTGAGGGAGAGGAGAGAGCAGAAGGATGCCCGGAAAGAAGAGCCTGGAATGGACCAGTTCTCCTTGATTTTGACTTAACAGAGGGAGTATGGAAATACAGAGAATGGGGAAAACCATTGGCTTTGAGCAGGGAAGTGGTGGCTCACAGCTTCTACTTTACAGCAGCTCTAGTAAGAATGTGGCATTGCTGCATGCTTATGCTGTGTTTGGATGTGACATACGTGATCTCATTTAATTCTCACAGCTCTGAAATAAGAATCTCTGGAATAAGAGTCATTCCTGTTTTACCTTGGAGACTAGGGGTAAACTAGTTTATTAAAAGGAGAATTCAGTTTAGAGGCGAAGGCTACACTTTCTAGTTCATACCAACTAGTTAGTGGTAGAGCTGAGAGTCACTCTGAATTGTGGGACCCTAGGCTCCTAAAACTAACTAGGTCTTCTGGTGTTAGTGGCCCCTCTGTAGGTTCAGGGAAACTCTGGTCTTCACAGAACTCAATGTCTTAAGTAGACAAGAAAAAATAAACATAAAATTCCAGTGTTATGGGTATTTTAGAGAATATGGCTACATAGTTCACAGAAAGCAGAGTGGGACCCAATTCTAGTAAACTAATTAATTGTTCTAGTTTCCTCTAAACTGCAAATCGTGAGCACAGCAGGTTATTCCCAATTATCTGCAGGCTTATACAATCTTTGCCTCCATCAATGTTGCTCATGGCATCTTACAGATAATTCCTTTCAAATGTATCTTTCTCCAACCAGATCCCAGAGTTATTCCATTAACCCATGGGTGGAGGTGATTAGCCCTCAAATTTGTCAATTCTGTCTAAACTCAAACTATCACTGGCTTCTAAAGTTAGTCAAAGTGGGGAGAAAGATGCCATCTAGGTTCTGCTAGGAAGGGTAACCTTATCAAAAGAGAAAAGGAAGAAGGACATTTCTGGAAACATCTCCTACAAGGTGGTCCTCTGATTCCAGTCAAAGGAATTCCATTCTCTCAGCAGGGAGGTAATTGACAATGTGGGAAGAACAGCTGAAAAGGAAATGCCCATCAGAGCTTTCCACATGGGTGCTTGGGATGGAAGAGATAAAAACAGTGTTTGAGGGAGTTTCTGATTTCAGGACTGGAGCTCTGACATCAAAGGCTTGTTCCCACCCCCATTTCCCCTTTGAAAGCCTAGGAGACCAATCTTGAAAACCACTGAATGAACATCTTGCTGCATAATACTTTAGGGAACCTTGACACCCCATCTGGTAACAGTCTGAATATAAGGACAGAAAGGTGTGAGTGGGGGAGGAGGGAGATGGAAAGATTTGGCATGTACCTTCCCTTTTATATAACTTTGATTTTTTTTTTTGTTCTTGAGAATTTCTTTTGCGGGTCCCTATATCTTTATTATATCAGCTTTTTAATGTGAACTGCTTAAATTGGCTTAGGTAAGAGTGAGCCCAGCTCTCTGTGGTAAAGGGACACGTTTATTGGACATTTATGAGCTGCGATCTCTTGTCTTTGGAAGAGTTTCTCAAAGTTAATGGAACAAAACAAACCTCAAATAGGCAAATTTTAGACAAATAGACAAAGTAATACAAATAATGGACAAAATAAACAAATGTGCCTTCTTAATAGACAAAGTAATACAAATAATGGACAAAATAAACAAATGTGCCTTCTTTGGTGAGCATGAAAGATTCATGCCTTTGCTTTATGAAGCTTAAAACTGTTGCCCAGGATATGTAAAATATTCTAAAAAGTTCTTTAGCTTCCTACTGTGTAATCTGAGAAAGACACATCAGATGGGTTTCCTATCAAATCAAAAGTGCTTCCTCCCATTTTCCTATTCACTTCCATCCATTACCTTCAGCTTTTTCAAATATGGCCGCCTCCTGAGGTTCTGCTCTTTCTGAAGAGAGATATTGGGGTTGTCTGCTGGTGAAAATTATTGCTCTGAAACCCATTAGAGGTGTGGAGAAAACCTTGTCTGTGGGAAAGCTTCAACCCAACCTTAGTTCATTGGAATAAATGGATTTTCCCATGCACCAGGTAGGGATCTGAGAGGTCCTTTTTGATAGGAGTATCACCTTTTCTGGGAGGTTCTGAAAGAGGAAGTTGAAGTTAAAGTTGCCCAGATCAGTGCTTCTGCACACTGAATTTATGCATGTTAGTCTCTCACAGTGCTGTGTTGTCAGATTTAATTGACATAGAAAATGCAGGCTTCATTCTGCAGTCAAGAGGAAAGGAACCCTGCTTCTTGGGGTCTTGTGTTGGTCTGCTCATTTGTCATTAGAGAAGTTAGCAAGTGATTGAGCATGAGAGAGCAAGAGAAAGAAGAGAAGGAAGAAGAAGAGAAGGAGGACGAGGGGAGGAGCAGAGAGAAGAGGGAAGAGCAAGAGAGTGATACCTTGAGTTGAGTCTGGGTTTCCTGACAAAGCCCTTTGCTTGCTGCCTTCATCAAGGACTCAGAGCCCCATGAAACAGTTTGTTGAATTTGGCACTGAGGTGTCTCCTGCTCTGCTCATGTTTACTCTTTGGAACCCATGTCGAATTGTTAAGCATTTGACTATGCTTCTGCTGCCAGATTCGCAAGTCCCCACACCAGGTCTCTGCAGAGGATGGGGTGGAAATGCAGGACATGCCCCTTGTGACCAACATTGGAGTCTTTTGCCTTGTGATTGGGCTCTTGGGCTGTGAATCTGCCCAACTCTGTTCTAATGAGTTTCCTATTAAGTTAGCTGTTTGACCTCCCAATGTATTATTTTCATTGTTTTAATTTGATTACACCCAAGCCATTTGTTTTTCCTCTTTGAGACTGGAGATTAGAAAGAAAACAGCTGAAAGTGAATGCAACTCCTTGGCTGTCCTGCCTCGCCCTCTTGGGTTCCTGGAAATCAGTGCTTGCTAGAGCCTCACATGGTAATTATTTCTTGTACTTGAAGCTACTTCAGAAGCCAAAAGCATGGAACTATATTGTTGTTTCAAGGAGGGTCTTTGGGGGGCCCTAGTGATAGGACAGCAGGGAGGGTGTTTGCCTTGTATGCTGCCAACCTGGGTTCAATCCTCAGGTCCCCTGAGCCTGCCAGCAGTGATTTTTGAGCGAAGAGCCAGGAGTTACCCCTAAAAGCCACTAGGGGTGGCCTCCCCAAACTAAAACAAACAAAAACAACAACAACAAAAAGGAGGGTCTTTGGAAATGAGCTTGGTTGGTTCTTTCTTAGGTAGTATCAGCAAGGACTTCTGCTGCTGCATTTGGCTATTAGAAGGGTATCTGGATCAGAGAAACTCTAATGTCTAGCCTGCAGGCTTTGGGACTTTCTGCTTTGGAATTGGATGCAGCACTTCTGTGCTATGGATAGTGGGTTTTTCTTCTTGTATGTAAGACTCTGAGATAACCTAGTGGTAGTTTCTCTCGCCTCCTTTCTTCCATCTTCCTCTCCCAGCCTGGGAGGGCACACGTATGATTTCAAGTATAACATCTCACGCCCGGTTTGTCTGCTGACTCTTTTCCTATCAGCCTGCTCCTGGCCGTGTGTCTTATAGCAATGACCTGTGGAGACTTGGTGCTTGAATAGACACTGACACATAGGAAGCTGACACATGCTGCAGCCTCTCAGTGCCTGTGTTTGAACCCAGGCTGCTGAATTCTGGGGGAATTAGCCAATGTTCTTAGCCATGCCTGAGGAGGCAGGCTGGAATTCAGACTTGATAAGATACTAGGGATCACTGTGGGGTGGAGGCAGTGGAGTGAGGGGAACCAGTGGCCAGAAGCAGCAAGGCATCTGTGTTATGATCTTAGGCCTGGCCCTTTCACCCTGTCTGACCCTCAGGTTGGGTTAAAGCCCTGAAGCTATGTCTCTAGGGAATATTTAGGCTGTGGAGACAAGGCTGAATCCCTGAGGATTGATTTCTATTTCCTTCCTTGCCCTGATTGGCTGGGTTGTGTTGGAGATGGGCAATGCTTTTTACAGATCTTCACTGAGGCAGATGAGAGACCTGACTTGAGTTTTTATTTTTTGCTTGATTGGAATTTTAAAAATTGTTTTGGTCTAGCTTGCTTGGAGCCTAGACTTGGTCTTGTGCCAGGAAACTTCAGGGGTCTGGTCTCTTTGTACTTAGGCCAAGGTTATTTCTTTCCATGTTCCTCATATTTTGATGGGCCTATGCAAACAACAATTGCCACTCTAACACCATTCTTACTGTGCTCCTTTGACTCTAATCCTTAAAAAGAACTCACTTAAAATTTGAGGTTAACTTAAGCTAATATGCATGTATATGGAAATGTAAGAAAATACTATGCCTGTAATGTTTAAGGAGTTACGTAAGTTTTATGGCTTTAGATTGCCTTGTGTACTGTTAAGAAATATTATAATGTGTTACAATCTGGGGACTTGAGGGACAAAGTAATTGTACATGGATTCTGTCTTATTTATCTTAATGTTCTTTGGCTGAAATTTCAAAGTTAATATATCAGCAAGGGGACTTCTGAGAATTATGTTATGGGTGATTGTCCTTCCACTGTAACTTTACCTTGTCCTCTTACTTTGCACCCTTGTTCTCATAATTAAAAATAAAAATTTAAAAAAAAAAAAAAAAAAAAAAAAAAAAATTGTTTTGGTGTTTGAGTCAAACAAGTTGATGCTGACTCATAGCTCTTTTCTCCTGGATCTCTCCTGATGTTGGTGCTTAGGATAGAACCCTGGGCAGCCACTGCAAAGCAATGGTCTTCACCCTTGTACTATCTCTCCAGTCCCAAGAGAAGCATGACTTCAGGGAAGGAAGGGGAGAGAAATATATATAGAGAGAGCAAATGTGAATTTGAGAAAGATATGGTCAATGAATGTTTATTGAAGAAGCCCTTGGTTCTCACAGGAATACTCCCCAGGATTTTTTTTATTCATTTGTGTTATTTTAGTAAAAATTATTTTCACCCAGTTCTTCTTTTATTAGTTATTATAGTTTAGGTAACATGTTTACAATCATGTTGACAGTTTTTATATTGATGTAACTGCATCCCACCCTCAGCAAAGTGTTCCAAACCCTCCGCCATCATTCAGGGATGGTTTTAGGAGGAGGGTAGACTTCGAATGGCCTGTTGGCCCTTCACTGGCCCTCCCATGCAGCTCTTCTATTCCAGATAAGCCCCTAGGATACAGGATTTTATATTGGACCCTGTTAGCACTAATGACCTTTGTAGCAGTGTGTGGTTTTGCTCGCACTTTCCCATCCCTGCTTGCCCTACTAGCTTCTTAAACTGTCCTATTATTTATCTATGAAATTCACCATGGGCAGTGGGTGGCTCTGTTGGCCATGATTCTCTTTGGGCACCATGGCCAATATTCAGTTAGAGTTTGGGCTTAAGAAAAGACAATTCGTGAACTAAAGAGCCTTTCATTGTCCAAACAGGGAAACACATGGACTCAGCTTAGATTGGCTCAGGGACTGTGGGAGACCTGCCAGCCCAGTTTCCTTTGCTCATTCTCCTGACCCTGGGCTCTCAAATTTAAGGGATCAGAGCACTCTTTTGTGAATCGCGTGCCCATGGGTGTTGGCCCATGGGTGTTGGCAAGTTCTGAGGAGGAAACTCTTGAAGAATAAATCTTGCATTCACTAAGTGACCTAATTAGGTTGCAGACAATTCTTGCAAAGGAATGAATGCTCACTGCACTTTGGAAATGAAAAATAAGCTACTGTTGGAGGCTTCTCTAACTTTCTTTAAAAGAGCACTCCTGAGAAATTGAGGTTTTAGGAAAGTAATAAAAATGCTGCCATGTGCGAGGAAGGAAGGGAAGGTAGATCCAGGAGCTAGTTTAAGCGATGGAGTTGATGGATAGTAAAGATACAGAGAAAATTATGACTAGTCCACTTGAGGTCTTTTGCATTAATTAAACCAGCAAACCAATCTTTCTTGTGATTACCTGGAAACCAAAAAGCTTTCATTTTCTATAGATTTCTCTTCACAAGAGCATCCTTTGGACAGAGTTCCAACCTCCCCTTTCCCAAGCCCTTATTTTCTACTTAAGTGGCCTCATGCATTTAGTTCTGGCATGGATGGTGGATAGTTAAAATCTCAAGGTCTGCTTGCTCATGAGCATTTCTCCCAGGCCAAAGCATTGTTTTTATAAAAAATGCATTTTCTCAAGTTACACAAGTTGTGCTATTAACCCTGAGGGCAGGAGGAGGTACTGGTTAGGAATTGGGTAATTAGCATGCTTGTTAGAGCCAGACAGTCAGAAGGCAGAGCTGGCCTGTCAAATTGAATGTCTGATGAAATTCAGGATTAATTTGGAGAAGTCTCTGTTGCTATAGCAACCAACCTCCATTCTGCCTTGAAATGGAAAATAAACAAAAAACAAGAAGAATAATTTAAGTTAGTGTCTGGGAAGAAGGCCCTTCTGCACATAGTAGAGAAAAGCAGGAGAGAGTGGGGGCATTTCTAGAATAGGCTGAAACAATGTTTGAATCACCTCATGCGATCAGAACCCAGGTCAGTTTTTGATGGTTCAGTTCCACACCAATTTTCTTTAGGAATTGCTTCAGGCCTCTTCCAGTGATCTCACTGATGTTTCTCTCTGAGCTAGAGCAGAGGATCCCAAAGTTCTTTGGCCTATTTCCCCATTTGCAGAAAAAAACTTGACTCATCAGCCCCCTCAAAGTTTACCTTAAAGAAGGTAGAAGAAAAATGCTTTGCAAGTGGCCACTCCAAATTCAATCTCTGACATCTCATAGGTCCCCTGAGCACCACTAAGAATAGTTAACGAGTGCAGAGCCAGGAGTAAGCCCTGGCATCACTGGGTGAGGCCCCAAGACAAAAAAAAAAAAGTGAAGAGAAAGCAGCCCTTCAATTGCAACCAAAGCTACTATAGCCCAGTTCCAGTGTCCTCTGAGAACTGTTATTTTCCACTTTGATCTGGTTAGCACTGATTTCTGTTCCTTTTCCTTAAAGTACTATGCTTTTCTCAGGAGTACTTGATTTCTTTTATAAGTCCTACTTGAATTTAACTACTCAAATGCAACTACTCAAAGACAGACTTAGGCTTGTATATATTTATACATATGTATACATATACATATGATGTATACATATGTACATTTATACATATGCTTTATATGTATAATGTATATATGTGCAGGTATATGTTTATACATAATTTGTACATATGCTTCTATATACTCATACATAACTAAGTGGTCTAATAAATGCTTCATATTGGTCCATTAGGAAACATTTTTAGAGAACTGGAGAGATAGTACAGGAATTAAGGGATTTTCCTTATATGTGACCCACCCTAGCTTGATGGTTCCCTAAGCAGTGCTTTCAAGGAGTGACCCACTGAACACAAACCCAGGAGTTGTCTCTGAGCGCTGCAGGGTATCCAAAACCAAACAAAAACTAAAAACAAAATGCACAAAACAAAAATCTCCAAATCAAACATATATCAAAGTCCAACCTTCTTTAAAAAGCAGGCAGATTGGTTTTCTGTAATGAAGAAGCCCACACATATTTGCACTTAAATCCTTTTGTTATCTTCCCACAAAAGTTCATAAAGATGGGCATTAAAAATACCTGCACAATAATGTTCATAACAATCCAAGTCAGGAAGAATGAACCTCACTATGCAAATATCTGCCCCAGCAGAACAGACAACTGAACTGCCATTCCTTCAGCGAGAGAACACATTCCTTCAGCAAGGGAACAGCATGGGACAGCATGGATGGTTGTTTCCAGTGCAATGGTCTGAAGCCAGGCCCCAAAGAATGCAATTCTGTTTTCAAAGGACTCCAAAAATAGGGCAAATGAACCCAGGATATTGCCTTGTACTTGTCATGTTCTTGATTTTGGCTTTTATATATCCTAGGGGAGGTGGACCGGGCATGCTGGCTGGGCTGTTTCTTTTTCTGAATATTAGCTTCCTATTTTTGGAATAGGGATGGTCTTAGTGGATGGTGAGGAGTAAGTATCACAATTCACTCACTGTTCAATAAGTGCTAACTGTGGTTATTCTAAGTAAGTCTTGGAGATGGAACAATCATTTGGGAAGGTTCTTGGGAACAAGTGAGTCTTGCACTATTTCCTAGATCAGAGATCCCAGAAGCTCCCTTGCTTTCATCTTGGCTTTGGTGGGTGGTGTGTGTCTGGCTCTTCATGACTAGGTTCTCCTTTTGGGAATTCAAGCTCTGCACCTCATTCTTGGCTACCACCTTCTGTCAGTCCACAGTCCTTACCCACAGCTGGGCTCTGCTCTTAGTTCTCCAGCTACTGCCCTGCCTCCTGCTCAACCCTTTCCCTGACCACATTTCCTCCTTCTGTCAGCTTGCACAACTCCTTCCAGTACCCCTGTTGCCACCTATAAATGAAGCTGATAAGGTTAGATCCCAAGATGTAGAAGTCATTGGTGAGGTTAGAGTTGCTGGATGTAGAAATCACTGGTTAGGTTGGATCTCAGGTGAGTAGAGCACTCGCAAAAGATTATCCATCAACCAGTTCCGGAGAGTAACCGTTTAAAGTTAGAAAGGGATATTTATATTAGGGGAAGGTAAGGTAGAGAGTAAGGTGTGGACTCTGTATCAACCAATTGGGTAGGATGTGGGGATTACAATATTGTGTGTGCTTCTGTGTGGGAAGACAGAGTAAGGGGATTGGGGAAAGCAGGTGTGTGCTCTGGGCGATAAATCCGGTGTGTGCTTAAGGTGATAAGCTACAGCCACCCACCTAGCTGGGAGAGCTTTGTCCGTGTTTGTCGCTCTCCTAAAATCCAGTCTGCTCCATGGACAAGGCCCCTGCCTGTGGGTGGATGCCAGCTGAGCTCAGCTTCTATTCAGGGCTTTCCTGGTAGGCTTGGCATGGCAAGGGCCATAGTTTTCCTTACCATTCTGGAGCCACCAGGCTTCTGGGTAAAACTGTCTGGCCAAGAGACACAGGCTTTCATTTTGCTGAAAGGAAACCCTTCCCAACTGGTGGAAAATAAGCTTTTGCTTAGTGACTAATAACATAAACACAGACAAGATTTCTGGGCTTATAAATAACCAGTTGTAAAAGTGCCCAAGGGAAGCAGTCCTTTTTTGCTAGAAGAATGGCCAAGAGTGTTCTTATTACCTCTTGCTGATAGTGACCCTGATGGGGGAATAGGGGCCTGGCTGCAGCCTGCCTTGCAGAAGCTGCTTGTTCTTCAGGGCCCTGTTTCCAAGGCCTCCTCCTATAGATGATAAATCCTAGGTTAAGCTGTGAAAAGACTCACGGGTCTTAGTGCCTTCGTGCTTAAAGGCTCCATGAAGCTGCTGCTGATAGAGACATTTTGAAAGAAAAGTCTTCAGGTTCAGTTTTTCTGACTCTGGAGGATCAAGTGCCCTGCTCTAAGCATGAAAGATATTTGCTAAGGGCCTTATCCTCTGGAGCACCCCAGAGTTTCCTGCTTCCATGTGGGGATTTCTTTGACTCCCTGCATTACTGAGGAGACCAAGGCTTCAGAGATGCAAAGACACATGCAGTGGTAGAGGCTCAAAGCATGGGGACATGCAGGTGGTGGGACTAGGCCTGGCTCTGAGGTTGAGCATGGTGTCTGTTCATTTCTCTGGATCGGAACTCTCTCTGAAGAGGGAGGATCCGCCTGGGGTTCCAACTTCGATTTAATTTTTGCAGGTTGCTTTTTTTTTTACATTGCCTGCACTGAGTTGGCTTTTTTTTTTTTTCATAGAATTGCTGTTCTTAGAAAGGATGTAAGAAGGCTCCTGGGCTTGCATGTGAGTTATTTGCATGGAGTCTGTCTGGGGTTCCAGCTACCACCCAGATGGCCAGATGACCTTTTTTTTCTTGTGGGCTCATGGTAGTAGAGATGGCCCAAGCCAGCTGTGGCCTCATGGGAAGTTCTCACTTTAGGCTGACCTGTCGATGGTGTCGATATGTGGATGGATTCTCCTCTATGCAAAAGTGCCATGGGTGGACTCGGATTGGAGACTCTGGATGTTGGGAGGAATGCTGGATTGGTAGAGTCATCCAGCTCAGCTGGGAATGAAGGTACCAGACTCCCTCACAGTGCCCAAAATGGCACCTCATACACTCATTTTGTTTGTTTGCTTTTTTGGGAGGGGTCACACCCAGCAGCACTCAGGCTTTACAATTGGCTCTATGTTCAGAAATCACTCCTGGCAGGCTCGGGGGACCATTTGGGATGCTGGGATTTGAACCACCATCCCTCTGCATGCAAGGCAAACGCCCTACCTCCATGCTATCTCTCTGGCCCCTATTTTTAGCTATGTGCTTTATTCCACAGCCAATTTTCTCTAACTCATGTCTCTCACATCTAGTGCTCAATAGAATCTACCTTTGAGGATGTCCCCTTTTGCCTTCCAAGGAGGCAGGTAGCACAGGAGTGGAAGGGAAAGATGGGAGCCACTGAGGATGGGGATCTTGAGCTAGGAATGTCCAGAACCATGGTATATTTTAAAGGGAGCCTGGGCAGGATGGACTGATGAAAGTGGCTTCAAGAAGGCTTCGTTATGTAGAACTGTGATGCTGGACTGCTCTGGGCTCAGCCTAAATCCAAGTTTGCCTAATACAAGGGAAGAATCCTCTTGCAGATACAGTCTAATGTCAGCACCAGGGATGACCACACTTGACAGTTATTCAAAGGGCTGAGAACCTTCCTTCGAGGGCACTTGAGACTTTATTTTGAAGGATGCATGAGGCTCCTTGTTTCTTGTTTCTTGCTCCTGTTAAACTACTTTCCCACTATTTTCTTGTTGCCTTCCCTCCTCCAGGGCCTATCATGTTGTCTTTGGGGGAGCCTGAATTAACTCCCCAGTTGGCTTTTCTATCTCCTACAGTCTTTTAGCGAAAGCTCATCGCAGACTGTGCACTCCTGTAGGAGCCAAGGCTGCAGGCTACATGGAGGCCAGCAGACGGGGGAGCTGCCAATTTTATCTGCCTCTTGTCTCTCCACCTCCTCCCTGCCCTCTGCCTGCTCCCAACTTTTATCAGAGAGGTTTGGCTGGATTTGAAGAAGTCAAGAAGGAACAGGAGGGGCCCAAGCTTCTTGTAGCCATTTGCAAGGTTAAGGGCACAGGAACCCAGGAAGGGAGGTAATGAGGGAAGGAGGGAATGGGAAGAAGTGAGAGAGAGAGGAGAGACAGAGAGAGAGAGACAGAGAGAGAGACAGAGAGAGAAAGGAGAGACAGAGAGAGAGAGACAGAGAGACAGAGACAGAGAGAGAGACAGAGAGAGAGGAGAGACAGAGAGAGAGAGAGGAGAGACAGAGAGAGAGCGACAGAGAGAGAGACAGAGAGAGAGGAGAGACAGAGAGAGAGAGAGAGAGGAGAGACAGACAGAGAGTCCTGCATCAGGCATGGCAGTGGCTGAGTATTTGAGGCAGAGTAGGGATCTCTCAGGAATGGTGTTGAGTAGCCTACAAAGGTTTTCCTATTCCACAAGATAGATTTCAGAACAATTATATGAGGGCATCTGTGCAAGACTTTAGTGGAAAACTAATGGTCATGAGGGGAGGCCATACCTAGTCTGAGAGCCCAGTCAGAGCCCCTGTTCCCAGAGTCCCAGTCACTCAGCTGGGCAGAATTTGAGTATGTACTGTGGCATCTTCAGGATTGAAAAGGGAAGTATCATATGCTATGTTTTTTGTTTGTTTAATTTTGGATGTGGGGGTCACAACTGGCAGCGCTCAGGAATCACTCCCTCCTGGCTCTCCCCTCAGGGATCATTTGTGGTGATACTCAGGGACCATATGCAGTGCCAGGAATCAAACCTGGGTCAATAATATACAAAGCAAGAGTCTTAACTTTTCTACAATCTCTCTTTGATATGCTTGTCCTGGATGCATGGATGAAGTTATTTTGTTTTGGGGTCACACTCAGTAGTGTTCAGGCCTTCTCTTGATTCTGTGCTCAAAGATTACTTGTGGAAAGTCTTGGGGACCCATATGTGGTGCTGGGGATGAAATCTAGATTGTCTATGTGCAAGACAAATGCCCTGCCTACTGCCTACTCTCTGGCTTCATCAGAGATGAAGTTTTGAGTTCACTCAATATGAATGAGCTAGTCCAATATGCCAAATAGCATTCTGAATGTAGAGGTAGACTGAGAAATAAAATAGAACAGAAACATTCATGTGCATCCAAAAATGGGGATTCTGAATGTGTCCAAGGCTAAGAAGATTCCTAGGATCACAACACCTTTGGATTTCATTGGGATCGGTACTCTGAATGGAGTCTAAGCAAAGTGGTGATAAGATCAACCATTCATGTTGAGGTCAGAGTAGCTTATCAGGTTGACATGGCAGGTCCATCTCCCCTGATTTGTCATGACTGTTACAACCCATTGTTTTCTTCACAGGAGAACTATTCTGTAGGGGTAAGACTTATAAGTAATAACCCTGACGGAGGCTGTGTTGTTGAAACATTGGATGCATGAAGCTGCCATTCAACAGTTTTGTAAATCCCAGTGCTTCAATAATAAATATTAACAAAAGAGAAAGAAAGACTGAGCGATCAGTCACAAGGCTGTTGCTGTCCTGGCTGCAAGACCCCCTATCCTTGTGACCTGGGAAGTCTTGACTCCAGGGAGCCATCAGCACCCTGCTCGGTGACATCTCTGTCCTCTTGCCTGCGCTCTGTTGGCATGACTGAGCTTGTGGGATAAGCAGGGTATTTGTGTATCTGTTTCCCTGCAGTGTTTGAAAATAAAGATAAGATTGTGATCATCATGGAATATGCCAGCAAAGGGGAGCTGTATGATTACATCAGTGAGCGGCGCAGGCTCAGCGAGCGTGAGACCAGACACTTCTTTCGGCAGATCGTCTCAGCCGTGCACTACTGCCACAAGGTATGTGGCAATGTGGAGGAGGGCTTTGAAGAGAGCAGGAGGAGCCCTAACCATAGTACAGAGGGGAGGGCTCTTGCCTTACACACAGCTGACCTGGGTTTTTCCCTGGCATCCTATGTGGCTCCACTGAGCACTGCCAGGAGTGATTCCTGAGTGAAGAGCCAGGAATAACCCCTGAACGTCTCTGGGTCTGGCTCAAAGACAAACAAAAAAGAGCAAGAAAAATGACCATTGATCACCCAGAATCCAAGAATAACCCATGATAGACAGCTTTGTTACCTTCCAGTCCTCCAATTTTCAAACACTTTATTTGGAATAATTTCAGTTATGACCAAGTGTTGAGCTGATTATAGGGCATTCCTGGTTGCCCATACACTGTTGATGACCGAAAGGTTCTGATTTTATTACTCATTTATCAAAACCGAGACCAACGTTTGGACAGAGCTAGTCATGAACACTCAGGATTTAATATCTTGTGCCTTTCCTTTTAAAAATAATTAGTAGGTAATTTTTATTTTTTTGGTTTTTGGGCCACACCCGTTTGACACTCAGGGGTTACTCCTGGCTATGTGCTCAGAAATCGCCCCTGGCTTGGGGGGACCATATGGGACACCGGGGGAATCGAACCGCTGTCCGTCCTACGCTAGCGCTTGCAAGGCAGACACCTTACCTCTAGCACCACCTTCCCGGCCCAATTAGTAGGTATTTTAATAGACATTTTCTTATAGTATTTTATATAGAAATTTTTTTGTAGTGTGTGTGTGTGTGTGTGTGTGTGTGTGTGTGTGTGTGTGTGTGTGTGTGTGTTGCTTGGACTAAAACTCAGAACTTCACACAGGTAGATATGTACTCACATTCCTGGCCCATAAAAATTTACTTGTAGTTATGGTATATTTATATGGGTACTAATTTCTGGTGATCACAAATTATTATTAACCCCCCTCAGATAGATACCTTTTTTCCTAAGAGTTATTCAAATGACAAAGTCATACCAAGTCAACCTATGACCAAGTCATACCAATTCAACCTTTGACCAAGTCAACCTTTCTCTGTTCATGGTACTTTTCCTCGAATCTGTGAACACAAACCTTTTGTTGCCAACATACAGTGCCTTTTATTATGATGTGCCTAATGGGTTGAGTTTGTGAGGCAACCACGTTAAGTTGCTCTGGGTTTCTAGAGAAGGAAATGAAAGACATAATAATTCTAAACTGTATTTCAACTTTAATGGTTGTTGATCATTTTAGCCATAATTTTCATCCCATTGGTACTTTCTTCCAGAAATGTAATGCCTGAAACTATCAATCTCTTTGGGGACAACAGTGATTGAATCTCCTATGAGAGTCAGCTCCTTCCCACAAGTGATTACAACCTGGGGCCTTGTGGTTTTAAGGAGTTTGTCTGGCTAGTAGAGACTTTAGAAGTAGTTAGAAAATCATCACTCAAATCGAAAGCTCTGGGCCCATGCAAACATTATTTGACATCTCTGCTGATTTGAAAGACAGTGACAAACTGCTCCTCATATCTAAAACTAAACAAGATTAGGTACTTTGTATTCTGTGCCTTTCCTCCAGGAGCCTTGTTTTGTGCATTTTTCATTTGCAAAAAAAACATTCTTGCTGTCTTGGGTTAGAACAAGAGTTCATGTTTTCATCTCTCCAGTCAGTGCTTTTGGAGATGGTAGGAGTGGACAAGGGGAATGAAAACAGACGGAAAAGCACCAACCGTAAACATGTAGATTCTTCAGGAAAGACCATTTCCAACTGTAGGTTGGTTTGCTGATAGGAGCTTCAGTAGCAAATGTTCTTTTAACAAAGGGGAATTAAAAGTGGACACCCTGAATTTTCTCAGCCCAGCCCCAGAGAGCCAGTTCTTTTCAGCTCTCCTCACTTTCTGGGTCTGCCCAACCCCTTGCATGATCACTGGGATTGAAAAAATTGTTCATTGGCTCTTGCTCTCTGGACTCTGGCCTGTGGGGTCAGGCTATTTTGTGCCTTTTGCTGGCTCCTGTGTCTTCTGATTATGGCTTGGCCTTGCAGAGTTGGCCTGAAATGGAGGAACACCCAGTTTGGTAGTGATCTACTGGGGCCAGCTCAGTGGCTTGGAGCTCAGTGGCCTCCTCCCTCCTGACTTTTCACCCCGGCAGTGAACACTACCCTGTAGCCAGCAGCTTGCAGACTCAGAATCTTCCCTTCCAGCTGCTGAGAAAATGGCTCAGTCTCGGTCTCCTGAGGACACATCTGGATTGCTTTCCTGGGCTAGCATAGATGGAGCCAGGCCCTTTCCAGACAGTGCAGGGAAAGACTGTGAGCCCTCCCACTCCACTTTTGGGTTCCTAGCAGAGAAATGGTTGCTTCCCTGGGAATCTCATGGCAGACAGACTTTGTTTGCTGCTGCTGCTGCTGCTGCTGCTGCCTGGATGAGATTGCTTTCACTCTGTGGAATGACTTTCCCACAAAGAGTCCCCCTGCTGCTTTACAGGCTCTGGGGGAGAATGGATTCCAGTCATGCTTCCCCTAACCACACAGCAAGTGACTATTGTGTTCTTGTCCCAGGTCACTGGCGGGGGGCTTCAGAGTAGTGAGAGTCTCTGAAAGATGGAGGCAGGACCCACCAGGCGGGCCAGTGCACTTCCTTCATCTGTCAACCCCTTTCCTCCACTCCTCCCCCTCCTTCCTCTTGCTCTCTCCTCCCCACTGCTCCCATTCACGTCCCTGTCTGTCTTCTTATTCCAGAATGGTGTGGTCCACCGAGACTTGAAGCTGGAAAACATCCTGCTGGATGACAACTGCAATATTAAGGTAAAGCTCCTGCCTCTTTGATGAACCTGCAGGGCACAGAGGCTATCTGGGATCTACCCATCTAAAAACCTATAAATAGGGTGGAGCTCTGGCAGGTGTGTCTGGGGATTGGGGGAGTCACCTCTGTCTCAGACTCTATGTCAGACTTTTTTCATGGGACAGGAATACAAAAAGATGCTTGGGGTTTAAGAATATAGCTCAGTGAAAAAGTGCTTCCTTGCACACTCGAGGCCTTCAGATTCATTCCTGTCTTTGTTCCTCATGTTCCATCAGTGTAAGCTTTGGAGCAGTTTGGGGATTTCCAAGTGTGGGATCTTTGGCCAACATCGTAACAAAAGTGTTGAAGCACTGCAACCAATGGTCATTGGAAGGAAGAAAATAAGGAGAGAACTGAGTTTTAATCTTTGACTTTAGAAAGCTCTCAGCCTACAGGTGTTACCATGAAAGGCTTTGAACAGGTATGTGTGTATGGCCTGTGTAGGCCATAAAGTCAAGTGGTTGCATCTTTTCACGGATGAAGCATTGAAAAGTTAGGTCCTTTTGTTTTCTGAGCTCCTACGGTGGGGCTGATATAAGAGTTGGGATTTGAACCCAGGGAGGTCTGACTCATGAGTCCAAGTTAGAAACACTGGGCCCTGTTCCAGCAAACCCTGAATTATTTTAGGGTTAGCATTCTTTCCCGGATCACTTTCTGTTACTTCCACCCTACTTCTGCCATTTCTTTTGAATCACCCTCCCCTTTCTCCCTCCCCCTGCTCCCACTGATGCCCAAGATCAGCAGTGGACCAGAATGAGAGTTTGCTGTGGGGTTGCTGGGATGCTGATGGCGGAAGGAATTGTTACTGGCTGCTGCTATAGTTGGGAAAATGGAGAAATATCTCCTGATCCACAGGGTTCAAGAGCTTCTTGTGGAGTCTAACCAGCCTCCTTTTGATCATGCCTGCAAAATAAGCAGAGATGGTGTCAAAATAAATGGAGTTCACTGCATGGCTTCACAGCCGAACAATACTCAGTCTCCTTAGGATTGGCTGCTGGTGACGTCAGAGACTTGTTGGAGTCCCTGGGCCAACCCTTGGAATTAATGACCTTGCTTCTTTTTCTTTGTCTGTTGCTGTTGGTGGAGGAGACAGTGTGAGGAGACCATTGCCTTGCAGATGGAGACAGCCACCTGCAGTCCCCAGCAGTTCCAGAAAGCTGTTTCTGGGGCTTCTTATTCTCCCAAAGAGTGTGACCTGCCGAGTGAGGAATCAGCAGCTAGTCAGAACCCCTCTCTGCAGGAACAGGAAATGTGTTCCTAGGAGTGTGTGTTTCTGGATTATTCTAAAAAGGCCATTGCCTCTTGAGCTGGAACATTTCATCCTAGGGGGCTGACTGGTTATTCTATCCTGTTTCCTCATCTGCTAATGAGGTACTTTTTAGCCAACTTCACAGGTGTGTTTTGGGGACTAAGGCGTTGCTCCACCTTTCCAGAGTGTTATAAGCTATGGACGACTGTGTATAAGTCAAGTCAAAGGTTTGAAGCCCAAGCTGGGTTTGAAGTGCAGTTCGTTCTTGAAGCTAAGTCTGGATAAATGTCACCATTCCAAGCCTCGGTTTTCTCTTCCATCTAGTCTTGATGCTGGGACCTGTATCTGAGGGTGTGGTTGATGTGCTCATGCTTTCCTAACTCATTCCCTGTGCAAAATGCTACTATATCCTAGCCCTGGGGCCAGTCCTGAGCTTTCATGACGAAAGCAGGATTTTAGATAATCTCCAAAGCCCTGAGTGCTTAACTTCTAATTCCTACTACACCTGCTTGAAGGACCTGCAGCAATAAAGCACAGCTAAAAGCCAAGTGGACTACTTGGAAGCTGTCTGATAGTGTCTGGGCTTTGAGGATGGGGTCTGGAGGCACATTCTCATGGTTTGTGTCACCCTCCAGCAATTTTTCTCTCCTTCCTTGTCTCCCAGCCACCTGCCTCTGGAGCTCGCCAACAAAGTGCAGGCTTTACAAGGTCTGGAATGTGAGCTGGGGGATTGGGTTCTATGGCATACGGTGACCTTTTGGTCCCATGATGTAGTCCCAGAAGTGATAAGGCACATAGCTTCCAGCAGTGTCATACAATTCCCCAATGGAGGATAAGAATGACCAGAATTCTGAAGGCAATTGTGTTGGGAACAATGGGGCAGGAGCCCAGTAGAATAGCTCATTTACATAAGCCAGAGAGCCCTGGAATGGGGTTGCCCAGCTGCCAGGACTGGACCTTCAGTTTAGAGTTTTAGAGACACAGAATGTTATAAAAATGGACATCTGGCTCCTATCTTGTCTTTTTTTATTCCTCCTTAAAAAAAAGTCTACTCCTGGCATAGCCCAAACAGAAACTGAGCTCTCCCATTCTCTGACATCCATTCTTCCACTTCTTCAATGTAGACTTCAAGACTCAGAATCTGGGAGTCTGAGCACCTTTAAGGGCTGTTTCTGAGTCTTCTGTGTAAGTGATCAAGGCCCAGGAAGTCTAAGCCAAGTGGCCAAGAGTATCCTGAGATTCAGAATAGATGGCACTATGAGACATTGTCTTCCCATGGTGGCATTCATATGCTGGTTGATTTGGGAATGAAGAGCTACCACAGTCAGGATGACAATTCCTAGGTCTGATTTCTAGGCACAGTATCTTTCCATCATCCCACACCCACTTCCAAGATTTCTGTAAATGGATTGCAGATGGGGTGAATCTGTATTCTGGCCTTCCATACTTCAATTCTTCCTGATTCAGCAGTTTTACTGAAAACCCATTTAGAAAGGGCTCTTATGGCAAAGATGAACAGACATATGGCCCCAAGCTGGCCTTCATGTTTAAGAGAGCCCATGGATGCAACAGTGTCTGGATGGGGAGCCTCAATGTTCATAGTCTGGAACCACCCGAGGACCTCTTGGTCTCCTTTGTATAACCCCTAGGGTGCCTCCTCAATGCCAGTCCATCTGCTATATTCCAAGGGTGTTGGCCTTTTCCCTGATAAGCCTGTAAATTTGAATTTTGTCCAGCAACACTGTAATTTTGGGTGAGCCCTAAATGTAACTTGTTCTCTCTTCTTTCTGATTTGCCAAGAGCACATCTGGCACAGGAAATTGTGGACCTGGCTGCTGCCAGAGGGTGTGGCCTCCCAAAATATTCACAAAGTCCACTGGCAAGAAAGCATGAGAGCAATGTTCTCTTTTGGGTTGCAAATTGTAGCCTGCTGGCTCAGCCCGTCTACCAAAATAGACACTCAGCATTGTGTTAATTCGCAATCAATAAAAACGAGCCAGATTCACATCCCACTTTCTGGGAGAATGGAATTGCCACAATTCCCAGAGCCAGCTCCTGTCAGAGTGCTTCACAATAAGAAGAGAGCTGGGCAAGAGGGTCAAGCTCACCTCCTCAGAGGGGTCTGGGAATTTGGAGGGAGCCTCCCAGGCTCAGAGGAAAAGGGCAGAATGGATATGGCCTGTTGGCCCTGATGACAATGGCAGTTCGGCTGCTGCGGATATGAAAAGCAGCTTTGAATGGCCAGGCTCAGATGAGATCGAAACCTCGGGGGCTTAACAAGACAGCAGCTCAGGATATGAGCCTCTGGGCTTTGATGCTGTGAATGTGAGAATGTGAGAACTCTGTGTATTAATTCTTCTATTCATCTATTTGCTCATTGAACCATTGGTGAGTATCTCTTTTCATCTCTAGGTCTTTTTCTCTCCATGCTTGCTTGCATTCTTGCACCATTCTTGCACCTGTTCATTTGACCATTGGGTGCCATCTAATGGGTGACATTTGTTTGAGCATAAATGTGGACCTGTACTTGTAAATGTGGACCTCAATAATGAACCTGATGGCCTTGGGTCCCAATACACTCAGAACATGGAATCTAGCTGTTGTTTAAGCAGCAGGAATAGGGAGCCATGAGAAAGATCCAGATATACATCTGCCTGAAAGGTCTTAGAATTCCATTTGGAGCTGTAAGAAATGAACAGATGAATGCATAAGAGCCAGCAAATGAAGGAAGTCCATTCAAGGGAAGGTTAGAGAACTGAGGTGGTTGTTTGAGATGGGGAAGACAGATAAGACTCCTGCATTGCATCAGAGTGTCTCAAGCCACTAAGCTTCCTCTGGTTCCTGGCATTTGCACATAGTTCCCTCTGCCTGGAATGCATTTCGCCCCTGCTCTTACCCTGCCCTCTTTGAGTCTCAGCTTGAGTGCCTTCTCTTGCTCTGATCCTTTCCCCCTGATGGGGCTCAGTCATGAGTTTCTGTCCCTCATATCTTGTGGAAGAGCAGAGCAGAAAGACTCATCAAAGTCTTTAGGTGGATGAACAGAAATGTTTTACTAGGGAATGAATGTTTGAATTGGATTTTGAAGGAAATGTAGTTTGGTAGAAAATTTGAACAAGTAGTAAGTATAGAAACAGAATAGAGGTTTGAAAAGCAACCTTTCATAACCTTTTATCTTTCTTAATCTGGTTAGAAGACAGAGCCAGGCCAATTCTTCACATACATAGTGTTATTGGGTTCTCAGGATGTTACTGTTAGAGTGGGGGACAGAGGGGTGCAACTCATTTTAGAGAAAAGAGGGTTCTTGTAACCAGTCGGTGATGTGCTGTTCACCACCCAAGACTGTTAGACTTCAAAGACTAGGCACATGAATAGCTTGAATTTTTATATCAACTATTCCTGTTTGCTCTTAGCTAGGAGCCTCTTAGCTTATTGGGCCAGGGCTTCTCTGCAGATATGTGCAGACAGTGGTTCCTGGGTGTAGCAAGTCAGCCCCTGAAGAGGTTGACTGATGGTGGGATGGAGAATGAGGCCCTTTTCTTCCAGCTCGGAGTACGCGTCTGCCACCCTGTCTAGCCCACAGTTCTGAGGTGAAACGGCGGGTAAACAGTTCGCAGACAATCAGGCTCGTGGAAATATTTGCTTTATTCGGATGGACAAAACTGAAGTCCAAAGACTCAGATTCAGTTCCAGCCAGCCAAAAGATCCCGGCCTTCCACAGACTCCTGTTTTTATACTCCAGAATCAGGTCCCACCCAATGGTGGGATCAGATACCAACCAATGGTGAAAGCAGAATCAGGTCCTACCCTAGGGTGGGGGCAGAATGCCAGGTCACACCCTAGGGTAGGGCACAATCACCTAATCAGTTTAGGGTGAGCAACATAGTAATCCCCCAAAATATTTACATACACAACACCTGGGCAGCAGTGTCAGACACAGACATACAGGAGAAGAGACTGCTCAACATCATTTGCAGGCAGGGTTGCATCAGCGGGATGGGGACCGCTCCTCCAAGAGCTCCCCCAGGTGCTGAGAGAGTGTGTCCTGAAACAATGAAAACAGATGCCAATCCCTTCTGCTCAGTGTTTCATCCCACCTTCACTTTCTGTCAGTGCCAGCATGCGGCCATCATGGGTGATGCTGCAGCCACTAACCCAGGGCCTGAAGGGAGTGTGGTGCATGCCTTTTACTTTGCTGAAGTCTATTTCCTTCACTGCCACCTGGAGAATGAGTCCCCTTTTTTCAGGATTTAATGGCTCAGGCAGTTTTTCACCTCAATCCCAAGCCAGTTGCTTAGCCTCAGTTTCCACACTTTAGTTTCCCTTCTATAAAATGAGGAAGGTGAGGATTTAGAGTGTTCATCCCACTGGCAAAGCAGCAGTTGGTCTGTGGCAGTGTGATTGTGAATATTGTTGTTTTAATTTTTGTGATCTGGCTCTGGGGACCACAGCACCGAGTGGTGACCTTCTAGTAATTTTCCACCCATGAATGATGAGAGGAAGATGTCTCTGCTCCTAAGGTTGAAGGCCTGATGGGTGACAGGCAAGGTATCAATTCTTCTTGGCTCTCAGTCCACTAATTTTCCATCAGTCCTTTGTGGTAAGTTCCATCATTCTTAAGAGTGAAGGATACAGGTTGAGAGTGGCTTACATGGAGTGAGCCCTTTGGGGACTTGTTAAATATCTGAGCTTTACTCACTACCCATCCATAAGATATGGGGTGTACCTGAGAATCTCGTCCTCTTACAGGCCTTCCTGTTTGGGATCTTGGTGGAGCAGGGAGGATGGTGTTCTGTGCCTAAGATGTGCTAGGACAGAGGGGAAACTGGTCTGAATTCAGGCACTCAGACTCTATACCCCTTTGTCTTTCACACGGCCTGCTCTTTCAGACATGGGCCACCATCTCTCTGGACTCTTGGTTGGCCAGTGGCTCTTTTTTCCTGCTTTTAGTTCTAGCTTCTCTGTCCAGTGGTTAAGCCTAACAAATTATGTCATCACCTTGGTCATCAGTGTCATCACAGTGGCTGTAGTTTCTAAGGAATGAGCAAAGGGTTCTGAATTCTTCACCACAGGGAGGTTCCATATTGCAGAGGGGATCTTGGGTAACTGGACAAGATTCACCTACCAGGTACAAAGTCGTGCCAAGTCCAGTTAGCCCTAGGTCTGAGCCTCTGATGAGTTCAGTCCATCGTGCCTCCTCAGACCCTGCAGCATCTGTCATTGTCACTGGCTTCCCTTCCTAGGTTGGATCACTAGCCAGATCAGTGATTATTATGGCTTTCTAAGGAGAATCTTTGATGATAAAATAAGGTCACATACAAATCACCATCTGAAGCTGTACGGTTCTGTGGCACAAAACAATTATGTGTTTACTACCATCAGCACCACCCAACTCCAGATTTTCCACCTTCCTCCAGCTGTTACTGTCTCGTAAAATTCACCTCATTCCTCACCCTTCCTGCCCCTGGCAACGACTACTCTACACTCTGTGAATTTGCCTCCTCTTGGCTTATTCCTCCCTTGCTTCCCTTCTAACAGGGGAATCGCCAAAGCCTGTTGTGCTACCTAGTTTCACTTTGCCTTAGGTTCATCCCTATTGTGGAGAAGTCAATGACTTTTATTTCATTATATAATTTTTGGCCACAGTGGGCAGAGCTTGGGGGGCAACTTCCAGTCCTTTCTAGTGGTGCTCTGAGGATCATGTGGTTCTGGGAATTAAACCTGGATATCCTGCATGCAGATCATCTCTCTGGCCCCCTACTCAGTCCTTTATTGAGATGGAAACCATCATTTCCTAGTTGATCTTTGTTTTAATGTTTTACTTATTTATTTTCATTGCAGTTTCTTGTTTGTCCTGACTCACCAATTACTTTGTGGCCCCCTTTTTTTTGACTATCTTGCCAAGTCAGGTTAGGTGAGTTAGGTAAAGTGGGCCATGAGGGAAGGAGTATCAAGGAAAGAGTCCCACTGCCTCTCTGCTTGATCCACATTGGTCATATAGGGGATGCAGTAGAGAGTTTGAACTGGTAGAATCTGTCACAAGTACCCACACAGTATGGACACAAGGGTCCCATCGGCCCAGCTATTATGCTTGTAATGTTTTGATGTAAAACCTGTTTTGAGTATCAAGAAATAAAGTTACTCTCTGACTTTAAAAGTGGGAAGCAGGGGCCCGGAGAGATAGCACAGTGGCGTTTGCCTTGCAAGCAGCCGATCCAGGACCAAAGGTGATTGGTTTGAATCCCGGTGTCCCATATGGTCCCCGTGTCTGCCAGGAGCTATTTCTGAGCAGACAGCCAGGAGTAACCCCTGAGCACTGCCGGGTGTGGCCCAAAAACCAAAAAAAAAAAAAAAAAGTGGGAAGCAAATATTTACAGAGCTTCAGATCTTTGCCCATGACTCCTGAGCAGTTTATATACTAATTGCTGCTCTGTGTCCTCATTGGCACCACAAAAGGTGAGAACATTCAACTTTCTTTAAAAAAAAAAAAACAGGCTTTGAGAGCTTACAGAATCAGTGGCTGTCCCCCTCCTCACTGTTATGAGCTCCATATGGCGTTAAATCTTAGAGTCGCAGCCCAAGTGGTCCATGTCTGAGAACTGTGTACATATGTGTTGATTACTACTGCTTTTTCGCTAAAGTGCCAATAACATGGCCTAATCTCAATTTCTATTTATCTTCTCTGTGGCAATGACAGTTTTACTGGGGTGTCAGATAAGCATCAGTCTGTGAGAATGGGAGTGGGCCAGAACACAAGCACCCTTCTCAGAAGGGACACAAAGCAAACAGAGGTGGCAGAGCTTGGGGTGCATGTGAACCTTTGCTACTGAGTAGGTTGGTCTCTTGCATGCATGTATTTGGGGCTCCTCAGTTCCAGAGGCCACACATATGCTAGGTAGAATGGGAATGGACTTGTACAGAGATGTCACAGGGCTGTGTTGGTGGTTCTGATGTGCTTAAGGTTTGGTGGTTCTGATGTGTTGTTGTGAGAGAGGATGAAGCTTGGGGCTCTCCATAGATGTGTTCCTCTTCTGATGGCTAGGGCAGGCTTCATAGACCTTCTCAACAACTTCCTGCAGTTGAGTTGGTGAGGAGAGTTGAGGAAAAAATGGACTTGGAGACAATGAAGTGCAATGAGAACCCCAAGTATGTGTTGTGCCAGGATGGTTGTGCCCTAGATGCTTTCATTCTATTCATTCAGGGATGACTTGAACAAAACAGGTTTGTCTTGGTGGTCATGTTTAAATCATAGTCTCAGCTGGAGCTGAGCTCTTGCTTGCCCATGAATCACTCAGATTGCTTGAAAAGGTCTCAGTGGGACTCAGTGTGGGGAAGGGTGCACCTTAGGCAGAAGTTGACTTAGATAGGAGGAAAATTTGCAGAGTCTACTAGAGCTCCCTGCTCTGTGGTTGAATGACAGTTAACTTTAGCTCTCCTGAGAGGAAAGCCCTCATACCCTCAACCTCAGTTTCCCTAGCTATTACATGGGCTTCTATATTTATGAAAAGACATACAAACAGAACATGATATGTGCTATTTCAATCCCTTTTAGTTATAAAATTTAGTGGTATTAGCATTGTTTTGTTGTTTCTGGATAGCATTTGGTTAGAGTGGAAAAAACATAGAACAATGATAGACTATTAGAGTCCATTCAGTGATTTGTAACTAAGTCAATTATTATTATTATTATTTTGAATGATCTATTCTCTTGTGTTGAGACTTATTGTCTGGCCTAGTAACAAGTGTTTCCAGGTGCAGGCAGATAGTGGATGATAAGAGTAAGGGGAAGATATAGAATATGCCACCTACCTTGGGGAACACAGTCTAGTTAGCAATGTGATGAATGTGTAGATTTATAAATCTATAGACTTATATTTATTTATATGGACAAATACACATGAGTAAGTACATATATATATAGTATAGGCCTAAGTGTATGTGTGGGATGTGTGTATATATGATTGTAATGTATATACATGGGGAAGATGCATAATAAAAAAAACACTGCAATAAGCAAAGAGGAGAAGGCTTTGTAAGAGTCATGAGAACCCTTGAATGGGGAGCCAGGTTATGTACCTTATGTGCCTGGGATCAGTCACAAAGGTTATAAAATACTTTTACTCATGTTTAATAGCTTGTTTTATTCCCCTTAATATCACAATATTGTCTAGTCCACAATAATGTGAACTAGAATAGGCAAGGGATCTTTTTTTTTTTTTGGGTAAACCGAAACTGATCTGCTCAAAGGCATATAAACAACTAGTGGGCTGAGACAAGGTTGCAATGCAAAGACTAAAAGCCTATTTTATCCCAAGCAAGGCCAGGCTCAGTCAGCACTGGTCATCCAGGTCCAAGTTATTCCCAATATGATATGCAAGATAATGTGGATCTGGTGGTGCCACTGATTGACTGTTGCCAAGTGAAGTTGAAAAAGTCCATGTAAGGAGGGAATTTTAAGTAAGGAGTCCTTGCTTGGAAACCAAGCAAGGTCTGTGACTGGGACTTTCTGGCTCCACTCTGCACCTTTCTTTTCATGAAGGCTCAGGCTTGAAGAACAAAGTCTACCCAGTGGACCATTTTCTGAGGACATCTCTCAAGTGCTCCTGTGCCATATGTGGTATGTGGCAGCAGTGTAGACATTAATTCAAGCTTCACAGTGTGCCTGACCCCTGCTCTTTCTCCACAGATAGCTGACTTTGGCCTCTCCAACCTGTACCAGAAGGACAAGTTTTTACAGACATTCTGTGGGAGCCCACTCTATGCATCACCTGAGATCGTCAATGGCAGACCTTACCATGGACCTGAGGTTAACAGTTTTTCTGGGTTTTGCTGCAGGGGTGAGAATAGATCTAAAGGGAGAGAATTGGACATTGAAAATATTTATTAACCCCAGACTCAGCAGACATAAACAACTTAGCCTTTTGTGGTTATTAAAGCCAGAAAACATCTGAGAGAAAATAAAAAATATATATAGCCCAGTCTAAAAGAGAAAATAAAATGATCTGCACTCCCCCTGTAAGTGATAAAATAAAATGATCTGCACTCCCCCTGTAAGTGATAATCATTAAATGTTGGGAGTGACATTTCTTCTAAATTTCTTTCCCCATGGAGTTCTTTGCATTAAAAGATTAATTGACATTAACGTATATATATATATATATATATATATATATATATATATATATATATATATATATAAGCTTACACATACACATAGATTTAACTTGTCTTTTGCTAGTTTAACATTACATGGTGACATACTTTTGAGTTCCTTATTAAGCATAAAGTTTGAATGGCAGCATTAATTTTTATTATATGAATAGACCCTCATTTTTAAATCACTTCCCTAGTTTTAGACAGATTGTTTTCCTTCCTCCTTGTGACACAAAACCGAACAAACAAACATACCCAAAGCACTGTAACTCAGTGCTGAACACTCTTTAGCAGAGTGTTTTTGACTGTGTTCTTTCTGGATTTTGGAAATGCATTTTAATGACATCTAGTGCACTAACGCATGAGAACTGCCCTTCTCCCCATGACTGAACTGCTCTCTGGAGCCCTAGAGGAGCTGTGCCTGTGGAAATGTTATTTGGAGAATAGTGCCTTGTGAGTGATTAGTCTCTTCCCCAAAGATGACTCTCTTTATAGAATGATCCAGCAACTCAGTCAGTATCTTTAAATAGCAGCTGTTAATGGGTTGAAATGTTTCCTTCTAAATATTTATCTGTTTGAGAGTATTTGGGGGCGGGGCTGGAGGGTGATGAGAGGAGGCTGAGAACCTCTCCAGATTGTAATGAAGAGAAAGTCTTTCTAAAATAAGAACATTAGGGAGGAGCTTGGGATTCGATTTACAGAGTTGCAGGAACCTGACACCATTTATTTATCATAGACAATTAATAATGAATGCTCTTTTGAGCTTTGATGATCTGTTTCAAAGGTTACAAGCTGGTTGCCTGTGATCTGAACAACTAGCCTATGCTATTAGGCTTTCTAAAAATATTTTTTTAACAAATATTTATGGATTAAGAAAATTTACAGAAAAGTCTGATTTTTGGCTTTTCTTGAAAGCTCAAAGGATCTTAAAGTGTTGGACCCAGTGACCTCTAGCAAGAGAAGGCTTCTAAGTATCTACAATGGCACACCTAGATCTCTCTTGCCTTGTACTGGCTGGTTATCTTCCCATCTTTTATAAGTATCAGGACGTGTAACTCCTGGTCCATTTGAAGGAGGTGACCAAAGAAATAGATTTCTGGACCAGAAGAAAAGAACTTGCTTTTGTGATGAGGCCTCTGGAGAAATTATTTGGCCTTCTTGTGCCTTCATATTGTCTTCTGTCAAGTGGAGTTGCAAAAATCCAAGCCTTTTTCACTCAATTATAGTGAAGCCCAGTCAAAACATCTACTTAAAAGTTGAGGACTATGGGCATGGTCAGTTTCCCAACAGTTTTGCATCACTAGAACAAGCTCCTTTAGGACCTGCTTGCTATGTGCCAAATGCACTTCTTGGGGTCCTGGGGGGAATGACTGCTCGAAGACTGGGGTGAGGCTGATGGTTTGGAAAGTTTCTGGGTTCTCTTTCTCTACACCTATATGTCCTATGTGTCTGCTGCAGGTGGACAGCTGGGCCCTAGGTGTATTGCTTTACACTCTGGTTTATGGAACAATGCCCTTTGATGGTTTTGATCACAAGAACCTCATACGACAGATCAGCAGCGGAGAGTACCGGGAACCCACACAGCCATCAGGTGCGTGTTTACTCAGGAAGGGCTAGGGGCTAGGGCTAGGGACTGAGTTTATCTGACCAAGCTCACTTTTTACATGAAGTTCAAGACAATACAATGGAGGAAGTAGAAGCTGCCAGGCTTTCTTCTTAGTTGGGTTTGGAAGACAGATAATATCCTTCCATCATAATGGTTAAAGCAGCCTAGACCATGTTTTATTTCTTGATGGTAGAATATCTTGCCTGTAGAGTCAGGATGTGTCTAGGTAGCCACCATGAAATATGTTTAGCACAGACTCTTCAGATCACATTTAGGGTGTTTGTATATGAATGCACACACATCATCATGACTTTCAGTCTGTGTAGTTATGTTCTGTGCTCTGTAAAGTTGCTATGATCCAGTTAGTGAGCTAGTGAATGCTAAAGCTTTATTCCTAGGAAACTAGATAACTATATTCCAGTGAGATAGGTGGATAATGGATAGATGATAGATATATAAATAGATAGATGATAGATGAGTAATTAATGAATAGATGGTAGATGGGTGGAAGAGTAGATGATGGATGAATGGACATATTGGTGATATATAAGTTATAGATTGATAGATCAATTGTTAGATGATGGTTGGAATGTGGATAGAGGGATGGATAGGTAATGAATGGGTGGATGGTGGATGGATGTTAGATACATAGAGGATGGATGAATGATAAATGGATAGATGGTAGATGGGTGGATGGATGGATAGATGAATTGATGGGTAGATGGTAGATCAATTGGTAGGTGACGGATTAATGATGGACAGAAGGGTGTTAGGTGATGGATATATGGGCAGATGAATGGAAGGATAGAGAACAGACAAGAAGTAGAGAGATGGTTCAGGGTGAGCTCTGTGGTGGTCTTAGCACAGTGCCTAGCATAGT
This sequence comes from Suncus etruscus, assembly GCF_024139225.1. Lineage (NCBI taxonomy): Eukaryota > Metazoa > Chordata > Mammalia > Eulipotyphla > Soricidae > Suncus > Suncus etruscus. Next base: position 41,356,220 of record NC_064858.1, read on the forward strand.
GTTGGGAAATTTTTATTTACTAGTCGAGTAACATACTGCTTTCTAGAGTTGCAGGCTCCCTGGCCAGCTAACTCTTTGCTCCCTAAGTGGTGGAGAAGAGGTGTTGTCTGCAGGATATAACTCAGCCCTATTGGGGGAACACAGTTTGGTCTGAAAGACCCTTTTCTAGCTGAGAGTCCTTTTGTTCCAGTGGCATTATCACCTTCCCTTGGGGACTTCCCCAAAACCCTGGCACCCAAAATTTGAGAATAGAATTTTCCAAATAGGCTGTGAAAGAGAGCAGCTAGAAAGCATCTCTGGTCTGATTGAGTAGACGCTGTGGCTGATGAGAGAGAGGGAATGGGGTGGGAATGGGGCACCCACTCACTGGGTGGGTCTTAGATGTGTCAGACATGAGACCCATTTTCTTTTTCTCCCACTCCCTCTCCATGGAGGAGCCTTTTCTCACTCTCTCAGCCCTGGTTTCCTCTTCTTTGTCCCACACTGCTATGAGTGTGAGCACTTTCCCTGTTTGAGCCTGCAGGAATGAAAGGAAGCCAGGGTGATCTACACCTGCTTTCCCTTTCAGTGAAACAAAACCCATGCTAGGAATTGTGGGGACCTACCAGGGTTGGTTCTAGAATCCATTCTGGTTACCTGACCTCGCACTTTCAAAGCTGAGTTTAGCTGATGAAAACCTTGGGAGTTCATGACTTCTTTCTTTCTATCAGGATGGAGAGAATCTGGTTCCTCAGAGCCCATTGAGCATGTGCTATATGCAAGGCTCCATGGCTCATGATGCATTTTTTAAAATAATATCTTTAAAAAAAATAAATAATATCTTTAAGCACCATATTTACAAACATGTTCATTGTTGGATTTCAGTCATAAAATGTACACCTTCCTCTTTACCAGTGCAACTTTCCTCGCCACCAATGTCTTCCATTTTCCTCCTCCCCCACCCCCTGCCTTTCTTCAAGACAGACATTCTATTTCTGTCACTATCACTGTAGTGCATAGTGTATTACAGTATCACTGTAGTGATACTATTAGTGTAGTTATTTCTCTAACTGGGTCACCACTCTTTGTGGTAAGCTTCATATTATAGGTTGGTCCTTCCAGCTCTTATCTCTGTTGTCCCTGGGAATTATTACCATACTGTCTTCTATTTTTCTTAAATCCCACAGATGAGTGAAACTTTTCTGTGTTTATCTCTCTCCATTTCATTTATTTCACTCAGTTTAATAGTCTCCATGTCCATCCATGTATAGAAAAAGTTGATGACTTCATTTTTCCTAACAGTTGCATCCATTATATACAATGGATTGTGTATAAGTATTACGGTTTCATTAGCCATTCATCTGTTGTTGAGCATCTGGGTTGTTTCCAGATTCTGGCTATTGTAAATAGTACTGCAACAAATATAGGTGTGTAAAAGGCATTTTTGCATTGAGTTTTTGTGGTCCTAGGGTATCTCCCTAGGAGTAGTATTGCTGAATCATGTGGGAGCTCAGTTTCCAGTTTTTTGAGGAATATTCCTGTTGCTTTTCATAAAGGCTGGACTAGATGGCATTCCTACCAGCAGTGAATGAGAGTTCCTTTCTCCCCACATCCCTGCCAGCATTTTTTTTAAAATAGGGGCCATGCCCAACTGAACTGTTCTTCTGTTTGTGTGTGTGTGTGTGTGTGTGTGTGTGTGTGTGTGTGTGTGTGTGTTAGCTACTCTTGACAATGTTCAACCTGGTGGTACTGGGTTTGGTACTGTTTACATGGGGTAACATGCCTTACACATTAGGCTTGTATTCTACCACTGCTACCACACCCATGGCCCTAGATGATACTTCTGATCACATTCTAGAAGTTTCCTGGCCCTCTCTCCTGTGTCCCCCCAATCTTCCACTGTGGGAGTACTGCATACAAACTCCAGTAGGCTTTTACACATATCTCCCTAGCCCCCCTCTGCCCCATGCTGAGGTACCTGCTGGACCCTACAGCTCCCATGATGTATCACTTCTTTGCCTTCTCGCCCGCAGATGCTCGAGGTCTCATTCGGTGGATGCTGATGGTTAACCCTGACCGCCGGGCTACCATTGAGGACATAGCTAATCACTGGTGGGTAAACTGGGGCTACAAGAGCAGCGTCTGTGACTGTGATGCCCTGCACAACTCAGAGTCCCCTCTCCTGGCTCGCTTCATTGACTGGCACCACCGCTCCACGGGGCTACAGGCAGAGGCGGAGAACAAAATGAAGGGCCTGGCTAAACCAGGGGCCTCTGAGGCTGGACTGGAGAGACAGCGGTCACTAAAGAAGTCCAAGAAGGAGAATGACTTTGCACAATCGAGCCAGGACTCGGTGCCTGAAAGTCCATCCAAGCTGAGTTCCAAACGGCCCAAAGGGATCCTGAAGAAGCGGAGCAACAGCGAGCATCGCTCCCACAGCACCGGTTTCATCGAAGGGGTGGTCAGCCCGGCCCTGCCCTCTGCTTTCAAGATGGAGCAGGACTTGTGCCGGACAGAGGGACCCCTGCCGAGCTCCCCAGAGGCAGAGGTGCCTGGTAAACTCAGCCCCAAACAGTCAGCCACCATGCCCAAGAAAGGCATCTTGAAAAAGACGCAGCAGAGAGAATCAGGTTATTACTCATCTCCGGAGCGCAGCGAGTCTTCTGAGCTGTTGGACAGTCATGAGAGCCGGGGCAGCAGCCTCGCCTCCCCCGTTCTCCCGGACCCTGCCAGAGTCACACCCCACAGCCTCTCCTGCCGCCGAAAAGGCATCTTAAAACACAGCAGTAAGTACTCAGCAGGCACGCAGGACCCGTCGCTCACCAGTCCTGAAATACCTGCCTTGGGATCCTTGCTGGAGCCTGGAGTCGTGGCCGAGGGCCTGTCCCGGAGCTACAGCCGACCATCTAGCATCATCAGTGATGACAGTGTCCTGTCCAATGATTCCCTTGACCTGCTGGATTTGCAGGAGAACCGCCCTGTCCGCCAACGCATTCGCAGCTGTGTCTCGGCAGAAAACTTTCTCCAGATCCAGGACTTTGAGGGGCTGCAAAATCGGCCCCGGCCCCAATACCTGAAGCGCTATCGGAATCGACTAGGGGACAGCAGCTTCTCTCTCCTCACAGACATGGATGATGTGACTCAGGTCTACAAGAAAGCTCTGGAGATCTGCAATAAACTCAACTAGCTCTCCAGGGTTCAGGGAGAAGGGAGGGACAGTGACTGGAGCAGATGAGTTGGTTGCCTCATAGCTGGCCAGCAAAAGAAACTGGAAAAAAAAAAAAAAAAAGGATTAGTTGCCATCTGGTTTGGCCAAGTTTGCAGTCTGGAGCTGGTACCTCCAAGGCAGAAATGGGCTCTCTGTCAGTCCTGTCATTTGTCACTCAGAATCGGGGGTCTTAATTGGCATTGGCTTGAAGGCACTTCCCAAGGACCAGCTGCCAACTGCTGTGGTATAGGCTTGCACAGAGGGGAAAATAGAGGGAAAAGGGTGCATTCTCTCAAAGCCATCCAAGTATTCTGCAAAGATGACAAGAGAGATGGGGCTCCGATTAGGCTGTGTGCAAAGAGCTAGCTCCTTCTGCTGGCGCAGAGCAAACTTGGTCTGAAACTTGTGGCTGGCCAGTTGAGGGTTGACTAGCATCCTGATTCTGAATTAATAGGCCATGGAGAGTAGATACTATGTGTGCTGCTTTGATAAGCCCAAGCACTTGGGAAGGAGTGTTGGGAATTGAATAGTGATGTCTGTGTGGAAGGGAAAGGGCCAGGGAGATGCCATCCTTGACCTGGCTAAGCCATAGGAGTTAGGAAGGCATCCTGGGTAAGCCCCACAATTCTCTCATGGATTGAGGCAGCATTTGTTAATTGGCTATTCCACATTGAATGGAAGCATTTGGAGAGAGGTGGAGGGAGAGAATGTACTCCAAACGTTGGTAAGAACTAAGAGTCAGCCTCATGGGAATCTTTTGCCTGCTTGCTGCCTTTTCTCCTGTTCGCTTTGATCCTCAGTACCACCTCCCACAAGCAGGCACAGAAAAAGATGGTGTGGCAGAGGTCAAAACTAATAGAGCTCTGGTGTTTGCACAGATGAAAGGAAGTGGATCCACACCAGTGAGGAGGCAGTTTGTCAATTTTTGTCCATTTCTGTAAATCTCAATAGTAACTGGAATGCTGCCTCTTGGGCTTCTCACCTGTATTAATGCATTGAATTGATGCAAACCTGTTCTTAATTTCTGAAGAAGTAACTGGCTTAACTTTGCCCTGATGTTGCCCTCATAGTGATTGGTGTCCCTGTTCTTCAGGGGTAGAATCCTCACAGGTAGGTAAGTTTGCTTCTTGGGACTTAGTACGTAGTTAGAAAATTTGAATGAGGAAAGAAAAGTCAGACAGAAGGTGCCTTTTCCCACAAACACAGGTATTTGATGTTTTTGAGTGCCTGTACTTTGGGGGAAAAGGAAGTTTCATACTTATAATGACACGTGTTGAAAGAACAGAGTGAGCTGAGAGGAAATACATGAGAGCATTTTCCTTAGAAGTTCAGGAGGTGACCAAGAAGAGGTGTAGCACAACTCATACCTTCAAAAGTCACAAAACTAGGTGTCTATCTTCAAAGCACTCTTATTACAGGAGAGATGACATCACTCTCACATCTTTAGAAACTGAATTTATGATTAATAATCTTAGGTAGGAATTATGGATGGCCAGATTGTACTAACTTGGGAATAGCTAAATTCTTGTTTCAAGATGGTGGACCTAGAAATTTAAAGATTCAGTGTGAGGTATTTTTTTGGAAACCAATAGACATTCATTCATAGGGGGAATGAGAATAAATTGCAGTAAACTACAGGAAGTTTCCCAGTGTCCTTCTATCTGATACCACCTCCTTCCTAAACTCCAATATAGGTTCAAAGGGAAAAATTTATAGGATTGTATTTGGGGGTGTAGAAGTGCATGGAGGACAGCTGCTTTCTCTGAGATCTCTTTCTTATCGCATTTATGCAACCCTTTGTGGATACCCTATCCAGTCACAATGCCTACCCCCATGCCTGAGAGTTGGCAATGTTGGTAGCTGTCAGTACCCTGAGGGAAAACACCTACCTCCTGGTTGCTGTGTTTTTTTCCTTCTGTGAAATGATGACATCTATTTAATATTTTCCATCCATCTAATCTGTAAGTAAGCAAGGGATGCTATGAAGTAAAATCAATTCTACTTCTGTCCTCCCCTATGTATATTCTCTGTTGTCAATAAAACACAGATGGAGGATTATGACAATGAAAGTTCTCCATTCAAAGCAGAGAATCTGAGTTAGTCCTGGGGAGCTTCCAATTAATATGTGGCTATAGGGTAGGTCATATTTGGGGGGATTAAGTGCTTCCTTTGTGAGAATTGGAGGGATGGATACCAGCATCTCTCTGTCCCATCTGGTCTGATAACTCCTCACATCCTCTCTTTCTAGACTTTCACTTTCTACTCAAAGAAATACTTGGAACAGAGGGGAAAGCCCTGAAAAGCAATTCCTTGTTTTCTGATCCTTTCCTCCCTACCAGCCAATCATCCCCAGCCCAGGAAATTATGCTTGATTCATTTCCAGGGAATTACAAGAGCAAGAGAGAGACACATCTGTGAGCTGGTGGACCAAACCGGAGATTCCCCGTCAGCTCTCCTCTGCCTTTGGGGGCCTTTTGGTGTCTTAGTTTACACATTCGCCAAAGGAGTAGAATTATACTTCTTTTTACAGGTAAATATCACAGCATGATCAGTTTTCAGGATGTGCTTCAAGAACCCAGGTGAAATAAAAATGTTTAGGACTCTCTGAATCCCCAGCCCTGTTCTAAGGTGCTGCTTCTTTAGCTGAGGGGAGCACTTTTCAGGGTAAAATTCAGGTGAGTGTTGCTCACGCCTGCTGTCTTGAGTACAAATGTGAATGATTGACTGACTGCTTGTTGCCAAACTGGAAATGTTCTGTAGGGATTTACTGGCATGGTATCATTCCTAGAGGAAAAAAAAATAGAGAGAAACTTGACTGCACATTAAAAAAATAAATCCGTGTTGTGACTTTTATTTAATTTCTATTTTTTTGGTAATAAAAAGTCGACTTTTTTATTTGAATCTGTCTTTTTTTAATTTATTGGTCTGAAAGGCATTTCAAAGGTATTATAATAATATATTGGTGTAATTTAATTGGTGCAACATGCTTTATGGCTCCAGTCAAAATTGGTTTTCACTCATTTGATTGGTTTGAGCCCAGAACAGACTACAAGAAGGGAAAAAAAAAAAAGCTGGATAGCCACCCAAAGTGTTTGTGTTTTCATTGGAAACTGATTTCTGTTTTGTGTTGTTTTTTGATTATTTTTTGTTTCTGTTTTTATTTTAAGTTAAATAAATGACAATTAACTGAACTGAATTCAGACCTTGCTTCTTTATTTGGTTGTTTTTCTCTTCATTAAGCAATCGACAGAAAGGGTAGAAGTCACAGAAACCCACCCAAGCTGGCTGAAGCACAAAGGGGGAATTTATTAGAAATTCTCAGAAGAGAAAACACAGCTGGTGGGGCAGCTGGCACCAGAATCAGGAGAAGTGGTGGCCTAGAGAAGCATGTGCCTTATGTTCGGTTCCTTGTGCATGGCAGCTGGCTCTTTCTATAGCCTAGGGAGATGGAATGGCCTAGAAGCTCTACCAAATGGATTGTGTCTCAGGCAACCCCTTTGCCATGCTGAAGTGGACAGAAGGGTCCCTTTTAGGAGAAAACAGAGGGAATGGAACCACTGAGCTCAGGAACTCTTGATTCAGTGTTAGTGTCAGAAGCCACAACACACTTTGTGAAGAAACGACAACTTCATATGACAGAGTTTTGTATCGCAGGTACACTTGGATCCACTGACTTGCCAATGTTCCTTTCACCCTCTTTCTGAGCCTCATTTTTGGTCAAGCTCTCACCATAAGGCAAAAAGGAAACACCAGTGATAGTAATAAGAGTATGAGGTCTTGTTAGTGTAGGATTATAAAGGCAGCAGGCAATTCTTAATGGCCACTGCTTATATAATAGGAAGAAATGTGATTGGTTTAGTTGAGATCATGTCTACTCCCTTTAAACCAATCTCAGAATCCAAATGGAGAGATGCTCTAATTGGCTAGGCTGAAGCATGTGTCCACTTTTTTGTATACTTGAGTGACACTTCCTCAGAATCACAGGATCAGTGAGCTAGCCTGTTTCAAAGGAAGGCATGCAGGCATGCAGAATCCACAAAAAGTAAATGGTGTCATACACTGGGGTGTGGGGGGTGGGATTGCAATTTATTCATCTATAGAACAGTATTAAATAATTCTGAACTTTCCAAATTATTGGCAGATTAAATAAAGTAAAGTACCTAATACAAGGCCTGAGTCAGAAGATTTTTAATTTATACAGATAATATCAGGGAAGACCACAATGTAATACTATATAGAGAGGAGATAATGTTTACTAGGAAGATTTTAGCTATAAAATCAGCCATAATATCAGAAAATCCAGCTGAAACTTGTTTAAACACTGCAGGGCTTTATTAGCTCACATAAATGGAATTTTACAGATAGAGCAGGTTTCATGGTTTCTAGGTCTTGTGGGAGAAATGGATACGAAACAAGTAAATAATTCTCCCTCCCCAAAAGTACAGATTGTAGTAAGTGCTATGAAAGAAATGGATTGGGCACAGAGATAGGGAAATTTGGAAGGAGAAGAGCCCTCATAGAAAGCTTCACAAAAGAGTTTCTAGACCTAGCCAGTGGGATTATGGGTTTTTGAACCAATGTCTGAAGACTCAGAATGAGCTATTATGAAGAGTAAGCAGGCTGGCCAGAGGGAGGATCATTTGCAAAGGACCAATGATTTTCAAAGGAGATTTTCAGGGTTAAATTCTGGTTTGTTGACATAGGAAGATAATGGTTCAGGGTGTGTGGTGTTTTGCTAAACATGTGTGGCCACGTTCTATAGTGAATTTGCTGTGATTATTTATGACTTTCGGTCCCCATAATTAGAAATGGCTGCTTCCTTTGACAGGTGGTCCCCAGACGAGATACATCCCACTATGGGAAATTTGGAGTAAGAATATGTTTCCACCCTAGAAATCACTGCCAATTGATTTCAATTTATGGAGAAGGGATGTTTTTAGTTCACAGAATCATGCAAAGTTTTGGGGCCCAGAATTGGGGCAGCAACGACTCTCTGAAGAACAGAAAACACAGAATCTTGTTTTTATGTTTCCTAGCCAGTCCCATTGCATACAGCTGCCTGGTTCCAATAGGGCCTTGTGTGGAAAATTGGCCATCAGTTTTTAAAAGCAATTAAAAACTGTGACAGTTATTTTCCCACTGATGAAAATTTTACTTTGCCCATCTCTTTCTGACTGCAAATAGCCACCATGTTCCCACTAACTGGTTTCCCCATTTATCATGCTAGTTTTCATGAATCAGTCTGGATAGGTTATGTTATGTTAAAGTAACAATTAAAGCCTGCAATGTCATTGGCACAATAAAATAAATTGGCAGTTATCTTAGTTTTTATGTCCCAATGCAACATTTAGGTCTGAGATGCTATCAAAATTTTCCAGCTTGAGGTCATTCATTTCTAGTTATAAAACTGAGTGACACAGAAACAAGCTCTTATCTACTAGGGATAAGAACCTAGTACAGGGGTGTCTCCCACCCTGAACATTTGCCATGTGGATTTAACTTAGACTCCATGTGATTGGACAGCAACCATCCAACCCAGAACCCCAAATCCCAGATGTAGAACTAACAGAGTACCCTGCAACGGCCCCAGAAACCAAACTCCCCACTGGGGAGTTTGTATGCTTTTTCATAAAGTCCTAATAACGTTCTGGCACCAACTTGCACCAGTTTTGATATAATATCCTGACAATGAGGAAATGGCAACAACTTGATCTAAGAGCAGGTTGCCCTATCTCATCACCTAATGGTAAGATGAAATCAGAAGACACGTGGTTCTTTGCTTTGTGCAAAAACCAAGATCACTAACTACAGAACCTATCGTGGGACCAATAACAAAGATCCTAGCCTAGGTTTTGTCCTAGGATTTGTACAAAAACCAAGATGTCTAATTTCAGAGGTCTGACTTTGCCAACTGTGACTGAGCAGAACTTCTGGAACCATAACGAAAGAGTCCATCCTAGGCTTTGTCCTAGGATCTAAGCAAAAACCAAGACCACTAATTACAGAAGACTGATTACAACAACAATGATGAAGCAGAACTTCTAGAATCATAAAGACTATTCTAGTCTTCATCCTATGACCAGCGCAAATACCAAGATCTCTAGCTATAGAGGAGTGATGTTATCATCCACAACTGAGCAGAAAGTTTCCTGGCATCATAAAAAGAACTTGGAGTGTGAAAATGAATGTGTATGGATCCTGTAGTTGTTCCCATAGCAGTATGCTTCAAAGGAAGAGAAACCCTGTATCTCTTAGGCCAAAGGAATTTCCTTTCTAATTTCCCCAATACTTACTGTACCTATGCAAAAAAAAAAAAAAAAAAAAAAAAGGCAAAAGAACCTTAACAGAACAGCCCTCTTTCCTTCGTTTTGTTACTTTCTCTCTCTCTCTCTGTCTCTCTCTCTCTCTCTGTCTCTCTCTCTCTGTCTCTCTCTCTCTCTCTCTCTCTTTCTCTTTTAAATATGGAACGCTTCATGAATTTGTGTGTCATCCTTGCGCAGGGGCCATGCTAATCTTCTCTGTATCGTTCCAATTTTAGTATATGTGCTGCCAAAGCAGGCACTCGTTTTGTTTCTTTTTCTTCTTATTTATTCTTTTTATTTTCTTCTCTTTTCTATTTTTTCTTTCCTTTTTTCTTCTTTTGTTATTTTTTATATTTTTTTCATTTTATTTTTTCACTTTCATGGTTATATGATGGTGGTTGTTTTTAGTAGCTGGGTGCTTTTTTTGTAGTTGCTGGGTTTTTTTTTTTTTTTCTTCTTTTACATTGAAATTTATAATCTCTAGACGGAATCCTCCCAGTTTTTTTTGTTTGTTTTTGTTTGTTTCTTTTTTCTTTTTCCCCCCAACAGAACCACATAACTTGAATCATCTTGATCTGCCTCATGAATTGGGGGGTGGGGGAACTGGAGGGTACCAGGACCAAACAGTCGTATGAACATTGAGTGGAAATAAAAAATGATCAGACTCAAACATCAAACCCAAAGTCAACAACAACAGAATGGATACCCAATCTACAACAAAATACACAGAGGAGAGCAGTTACACTAGCAGTTTAGGGGGGCAAATGAGGGAGAAATGGCAGGCATACTGGGAACAGGGGTGGAGGGAGGACAATACTGGTGGTCGGAATGGCCCTGTGTTATTGTCACTATGTACCTTAAATATTACTGTGAAAGATTTGTAAATTTACTTTGGTCACAATAAGATTTATTTTATAAAAAATTGACAGTGACAAACAAAAATAGAGAAATAATGAGAAAGAGAGAGAGAGAAAAAGAGAGAAATATGTTGTAGAGACCTGGATGTAGGGGATGGAATGATAGTACAGCAAGTGATAGTATAGCAAGTGCATGTGGCCTACATGAGTTTAATCCTCAGTATCCCATATAGTCTTCTGAGCGCTGTCAGGTGTGATCTATGAGCACACATCCAGGAATAAACCCTGATCACTGTCAAGTATAACCAAAAAACCCCAAAACCCAAATAAATGTAGACATCATTTTACCTGCATTCTAAGCTTAGTCACCAGGCCTTAAGCCAAACTTCTGTATAGTCTTCAAGTCTGTAAAAATTAGAAAATAAAATGTAATCGTTTGAACTCATAACAATATTTCTGTCATAGTTTATGCCTATGTCATGGAAAGGTACTAGCATAAAGGAACATCATTATTAGTACTGATCAAATGTTTATAGAGCAGCAGTCAGTGTGCCTGTCTTTTATATGTCTCATATCTTTTATGGTCTTGGTGTTCCAACCTCTGTTTTTAATAGATGATGAAATAGAATATTGAAAATGTATAATAACTTGCCCTAGTTACTTGTCCTTGTAGAGTAGGACCAATACAAGAGTGACCCACGAAGTGGGCCCAATATCTTCATAGTTTGGTTGTACCCTTAGAATAATCCTTTCCCAACTCAAACCCTTTATCATTTTTAACCCTATCCTGTAAACATCCTTGTTCAAGTAAATGACATTTTCCTGCAGAAACTTAACAGAAATATTAGAAATGAAGACACAGATCTCAGCCAAACACTCCAAATATAGATAGGAGAGCAACTACCCCCAGTACCTCCCTGAATGGTAGGTTCTAAAATATCCAGTCTCTGCAGATAGAATTAATAGAGTAGACACAAGATTCTTAACTCCACTTAAGAGAAAGGGGGGGTGGGTGACGAGGTGGCACTAGAGGTAAGGTGTCTGCCTTGCAAGCGCTAGCCAAGGAAGGACCACGGTTTGATCCCCCAGCGTCCCATATGGTCCCCCCAAGCCAGGGGCAATTTCTGAGCGCTTAGCCAGGAGTAACCTCTGAGCATCAAACAGGTGTGGCCCGAAAAACCAAAAAAAAAAAAAAAAAAGACAAAAGAGAGAGAGAGGAAGGGGATGCAGAGATAAATTTTGCTTCATCCTGAGTGTTCTGAGTTGTAGCTCAGATGTCAGATGCGGGCATAGTTGGCCTTTGGTATCTGGGTGCCTTCTGCCTGAAACTATGTCACTCACATAAGTTCTCAATAAGGCTCCATAAGCTCTTTCCTCTGCTAAGTACTTCCTAGGACCTTGTTTCCAGAAAACTGTGGAGCTTAAAGCAGCTGCTTGGTGCCATATGGGATTGCAGATGCCAAGTTGTGGGCATGGGTCTGCAGGAGTCAGTACAGCAGTAACAACTGAGCTCATTCAAAGAGCAGGAAGCTTTGCTAGGTCTTCTCATTCAGACATAGCCCAAATCAGATTTATAGAACACCTCCCCAAGGGTGTGGAATAGCTCATCTTGGAGGCAGCTGGGAAAAAGAAGCTTAAAAAAAAAAAAGAGTTGTCCTGAGGAAGTTCTGCATATTGGAATTTGTGAATCACTGAAGCTGAAAACATCTGATTCAGCAGTGCCGAAGGGATTCCAGAAACTCGAGCCACTAGGCATTGGAGCCTGGACAAAAGACTGTGTGCACAGAAGTAAGACAGCTGTAGCCCTGAGAACTGGGCCTACTGGTCAGTTCTCCAAGAGGCTATGGCTGTGGGTTTAACCTTTGCGAAGTGCAGATGGCTGCAGGCTGTGGGTGCTACTCAGACTGGCTCCTCAGAGAGGCAGTTAGCTAGGAGTCATGATGATGGAGGGAAGGAGCACGGAGGGTAAGGAGAAAAGGCCTCTCCTGTATAGTACCAATTCAAACTCAAAGCCAGTTCTTTGGGAATTCAGAAAAGTGGATAATGTTGACCATGAAGCTAAACTGATACCACTGAAAATATGTTTGACTGAGAAGAGAATTTCAAAATGAAGGAACTGATGAAAGATGCCAATGAACTTTCAAGGCTCCAGTGTGGGTGCATATTACACTGCTACTTTGACAAGCATTTTCTCTGTCCTGGCCTCTTCCTTTCTGAGTATATATATACTCAATACCACTACAATGCTATTATTCAAATTCTTTTTTTTTTTTTTGTTCAGCCTAATTGCCAGGCCTAGGAGTAGATTGGCACTGCACATGTGTAGCCTGATTGTCTGGCTTTGGAGGGCCCTGGCCCTGCACAGGTGCATCCTCATTGTTGGACCTAGGAGCACCCTTCCCCTTATCAGGAGTAGCCTGCTCTCTAAGTTTAGGAGCAACCGAGCCAGTAACAAGTACAACTTGATGGGCCAGATTCTGTTTCTGACTGTATTACTTATGGTTCCATGCCGGGCATGGAAGTGGCAGAGGTGTAGCCTGATTGCTGGGCCTAGAAGAAGGCTTCTAGGAATCTGGCCTCACACATGTGACTGCCAGATGTAGGAGTGACCTGGTCTCTTATTGGTGTTACTAGTATCTGGACCATAAGCAGTTTGCCCTGTACAGGTGAGGTCTGTTTGCAGGACCTAGGTTAGGCCTGATTGCCAGGTCTAGGAGCAGCCTGGCTGGGAACAGATTTAGACTGATTGTGGGGATTTTGAGAGGCCTGGCCACACACAGCCAAGCCCCAAGCAGGTATAACATCACAGCCAAGTCTTGGAGGAGCCTGATCCTGCAAGGATGCAGCCTGATTTCTGGGCCTAGGACTGGCTTGACTCAAAAGAGTTGCAGTCTGTTTACCTGGTCTAGGAGCATCCTTCCTCCCCTCCCACCCCCAGACACACATAGGTGTAGACTGTTTGGTGGGGCTTAGGAGCTGCCTGGTCATTCACAAGTGCAGCAGACCATCTGGTCGGACACAAGTGCAATCTGATGGTATCATGGGAGCATCCTGGACACATACAGGTGATTACCTGATAACTAGGCCAGGAGTAGACTGGCCCAGTACTGGTATAGCCTGATTGCTAGGCCTAGTAGTGTCCAATAGGTGTTGCCCAATGGCCTTTCTGGGAACAGATGAAGCCTGATTGCTGAGTCTAGAAGTGGCCAGGCTCTGCCGAGGAGTAGCCTGATTGCACCTGTTCAGGTCAGGCTACTAAAGAGTCACATTCTCTAGAACAGTGATGGCTAACCTTTTTGAGCTCAAGTGCCCAAACTGCCACACAATGCCTGGTCCTCTCAATAGCTAGTCTGGCCCTGTTGCCAGGTGAGCTGCAAAACAGACACTGGCATACTCGCCTCCTGCCGCGCCACATATCTTAATTGTGAACCTTCCTGCGTGCCAGCTGCAAGGCCTTCGCGTGTCACAGGCTCACCATCGAGGCTCTAGGAGATTGGTTGAGGTTTGATTCCACCACTGAGCTCCCAGACAGGAAAGGCAGCTCCCATTCCCTTTTGATTAGGACAGGGAGAACAGTTCTAGTTGTAGAGATCCGCAGGAAATAATCCACACAGTGAAAAGGGACAAGAATGGCTTCAGGAAATCCAGTGCTCAAGCAAGGAATTCAAACCACCAAGCTTTCTGCTTCTATGATGGAGCACAGCTCAGTGGAAGAAGACCAAAGAATAAACTTCAAATTCTTTTTTTTTTTTTTTTTTTGGTTTTTGGGCCACACCCTGTGACGCTCAGGGGTTACTCCTGGCTATGCGCTCAGAAGTTGCTCCTGGCTTCTTGGGGGACCATATGGGATGCCGGGGGATCGAACCGCGGTCCGTCCTAGGCTAGCGCAGGCAAGGCAGGCACCTTACCTCCAGCGCCACCGCCCGGCCCAAACTTCAAATTCTTGACCTTTGTTGCTGTGTTTCTGTTCCCACATACCTGCCAAACTATTACTGCCTTATCCTCATTGTGGGATAGGGGAGGTTGAAGCCATTTTCAGGGATATTTCTGGTTCTGGAGTTACCTCTGGCTGTGCTTAGAAGACCATATGTATTGCTGGGGCTTCCAACTTCTGCCTGCAAGGCAAGTGTCTTACCTCTTGTACTTTCTCCTTAGGAATTTTGGTGTCTGGGATTGTGATCCAGTTGTGTTTTATCTTATGACTACTTTGCACATCTGGAAAAGGAGGTGCTGGACTGCAACAGGGCTTTTTAAGCCAGATCTTAGGATCCTCATACAGAATAACCACCTAAATAAAGGAGCGGGAAGCCAAAGAAACCTGAAATGAAACTACCCACTGCCACCCTAAATTAGATAATTTGTTCTATGCCTTTGCCTGCAGAAGGGTTGTTACTTGACTAGTGAAATTCACAACTAGAAAAAAATTTCGTAAATATCCTGGACTATAGACAGTCTCTATGACTAGAAGTGACACAAGAAAAAGAATAGACAGTCTTTGGCACTTAGTGATAGTGAGGTGTGGTAGCTCTGTACACCTAAAACATACATGTTCAGGCTAGTACAACCATATGGGCTCAACCACAATGAAAAGGGAAAAAGAAAAAAAAGAACACGACAACATTAAAACCACTATAAAAGTTAAAAATTAAATCTCTGGAGTATTTGTAGTTTCAGTCAATGCTATTCTTATAAATGCTTGACAAACACTTTTCTGGGATCAGGAAAGTGAGAGAGGGGATGGTATGAGGTGATGGCATAATAATTTACCTATGGTGTAATACCTAAGGTAATACATTCTATATCTGGCTTTCTATATGAAACCTTTGACTAGAAAAATTTCTGAAAATCTCACAATTGATTCTGGGGTGCCATAAATATTTTTCAGCATCCTACTGGTCCCAGTACTCTCCTCTGATGAAAATAACCAGCTTTTTTTCATAACAGTGACTGAGTAGATATTGGATATTATATTTCCATAGCCTTGCTCTCTACTTCTATTTGGTTCAAAATTCCTTTGTCTCATTTTGTAAGTAACTTTTATTTTGTTTTTGGGAGGATCATATGGTGGTTTTCTGAGGATCATATGTGATGCTGGGTATTGAACCCAGGTTGGACATATCTAAGGCAAGACATTGCCTTACCTGCTGTTTTACTTCTAAAGTGAAATATTTTTTTCATAGACTTCCCGCAAATGACTAGATAGATGAATATTTCACAAAAATCTTTACCTCCAGGACTGCAGAGATGCAGCTTCTAAGGAGAAAACAAATAAATGGGGTCTTTTCAGCCTACAAAGATTTTTTTTCCACTAAATTTTCTTTCTAAGGCATCCAGACCAAAGGAAATAAGAGGTAAACTTCTCTGGCTCCACTTGTGGTACAACTTTAGTGTCTGTCCTTTCAACTTTTCTGGGGAGCATCCTTTTGCGTTTCCTTCACCCCAGTTCCTGAGGAACCTATTTAGTTTTTCATTCTTCCTCTTAGGTGGCACTTAGCTAGTCTTTCTTAAAACAAAAAATAGCTGGAGAAGGTTATACTGACAATAAATAGCCTGGGGTGTGAGTTTCCACAAGTATTGTCATTGATTTTAAGAGGGAGTGAGACCCTAATTACTCCCCTAAATCAATCAGACACTCCTGTGAGGGCCAGGGAGATCTCTCTAAAGTGTCACCATCTGGACCTTTCTCACATAAATGCAAGAAAGTTTTGGGTTCTTGAGCAAAGATTAGAAGAAAGCCAAAGGAAATCTGGGAGTTATCCTCATTCCCCAACACGAAGAAATGCTTAGAGATTCCAACAGAAAGTGTTCCATGCACAGTCTTGAATAGATGAATCAACAATCACATGAGTGAATGCGTGAGCAAATGAATAAAGAACTTCCTCCTGCTCCTCCCCTCACTTACAGGAAGAAAGGAAAGGTCCATCCATTCTGTTAGGGTACCTCTAAGAAAAAAAGCAGCTAACTTTAACAGCCAGCTCTGTAGAGAAACCTTTTGACCAGAGTTGTAACAAGTAGACCCATCAATTTACTCTCACTAAGTTATCATCTCCTTCTCTGAAATATAATTTTAACAAGGGGTGGGAGGGAAAAAATAGGATGTTGATGTCCACTAAAGACACAGCCCTGCAGTCTGTGTATTTGAGGGAAAACTCCAGTTCCACCATCCACTCTTTTGTGATTCATTTCAACATTTGCTTCTATTGTTAAATGAGAAACTTCCATGGGATACCCCCTACCTCACCATAAAAGCAAATGGCCTATAGTATAGAACAGAATGTTATGTTCAACCCTTATTATACTTTCAGATTGGTTGGTTGTCCATGGAACAACTATAGAAAACCACTATATTAAATACTTATTTTCAAGCACCAGACAAGAAGTCACATAGGATCAGGCTTCCGAGTACACAATAGCTCTTATATTTGCACTAGCTTAAATTGGGGGCAAAAGCTGGTCAGTATCCTCTATAGGGCAGTTCTAAACAGAACTAGTGAGAAAGCAGGGAGGGGGTGGAAGTAGAGGCAGTCAGATGGGGGGGGGGGGCAAATCCTGAAGAGGAGCATATGGGCCAAAAACAGATTAGAACTGTCCAGGGAACTTCACTTGGCAAAGAGATCATAGACCTCTGTCATCCAGCTGGATCTGAATTCAGGACTTCTATCTCTACTGCATGCTATCTGACAGCCTTTCTGTCATCTAAGCATGCATCACTGCTTGTTGGAGCAGAGTAAACTCTCCTTTTATTGTGAGAGCCATTCATGAAGACTCTTGCATGTGGAACCTGCACTATGTGTCAAAGATCAGCTCTTGGGTGTCACCCAGTTATTTGACTTCAACCTTGGGAACAAACACATGCCCTTTGTGGCTGGCAGGTAGGAATGGGACTGGAAAGCCAGTGAGACTGGCAGAGCAAAGGAAGATAGGAGACACAAAATGTCTGAGCTCCTGAGCAGGAAAGGAAGGACTTTCAAGGCTCAGCAGTCATTAAAGGACTGTCCAGCCACACAGTGGCTGCTGCTGGCAAACCAAAAGCAACATATTTGCAAGAAAGGAAGCAAAACTACTCCTAAGGGAGATCCCAGCAGGCCCCAAATGGAGGCTGGTTGGGTTAATGAAATAAACGCATTTCCTGTTTCTCTGTGATTTATATTTCGAAGGCAGCAGGGCATAAATTCAATAAAGATTAAATGGTAGGAATGTATGGCAGATTTGGGGTGAATCTGATACTTGACTCTTGTTGGTGTCTCTGAGTAAGATGTGGATGCCAGTGACATGCAGGTGGACATCAGACATAGCCTGTTTTGTTCTTATTCCTCTATGAGGAATTCCTCTATCCCTTCTCAACTCTGAATGTCAGTATCATAGGCCACTAATGGGGCTTCCGGAAGCTGATATTCTGTTTGTGAAGGATGAAGTATCCATTGCTCATCCATCATGATCCTCACAAATGCATGAGTTTATTTTTCAGTTTATGATGCTGTATATTTCTGCCCATGAAACTAAAGACTTTAGCACTGCCCCTTGGGCAATGGGGGATAGGACAGGAATTGATTCTCTTGGCCACTTGCCTCTATTAAGGCCCCAAGGATTGTGTGTGTGTGTGTGTGTGTGTGTGTTTCTATATGAATATATGAGATGGGTGGGGGATGAGAGAGAGAAAGAGAGAGAGAGAGAGAGAGAGAGAGAGAGAGAGAGAGAGAGAGAGACAGAGAGAGGAGAGAGAAAGAAAGAGACAGAGAGAGGACACTTGCAGTTTTCTTCTTAGCTGCATTGATTGTTCACTGTGCCAATCATGGTTCTGGGCTCTGACTTGGAGTCTGCCCTAGTGTGGGCTCTGCATCAGAAGGCCATACCCTGGCTTCTACAGTGCAGGGAGAATTCTTAACCCTTTTGAGCTGGGTTTCTCTGACTCCTAGACAAAATGGCCTGATCCCAGGTTCATTTCCAAACCCAAACATTTCCTTCAGTGACATTTGTTGGGGGATCAGGTGTGGAAAATATGGGGATGGAATCATGTATTTTTACTATTTTCCATTTTTTTTAGCTTTAAAGATAAAGTTTTATTTAAAAAAATATAAAACCTAACCTTCAGGATCACAGGTGGTCCTGGGTATCCCCAGCACAGCAGGATCCAAGTAACACTGTATCATTGGGCCCTTTCATTGAACCATTAGCCTTGTGGTTGCTGAGGTCCTCTTTATTTATTTATTTAATTTTACTAAATTTTTTAATTTTTATTTATTTTTTAAATCTTTTTTTTTTTTTTTTTGGTTTTTGGTTTTTGGGCCACACCCGTTGATGCTCAGGGGTTACTCCTGACTATGCGCTCAGAAGTTGCACCTGGCTTGGGGGACCATATGGGATGCTGGGGGATGGAACCGCAGTCCTTCTTAGGCTAGTGCTGGCAAGGCAGACACCTTACCTCTAGTGCCACCACGCTGGCCCCTATTTTTTTAATCTTTATTTAAGCACCTTGATTACAGACATGATTGTAGTTGGGTTTCAGTCATATAAAGATAACCCCTTTCACCAATGCAACATTCCCATCACCAATGCCCCCAATTTCCCTCTTCCCCAGCCCTCTCCCCTGTATTGGGACAGGCATTCTACTTCTCTCACTCATTGACATTGTTCCCTGGGGGAGCTTCTACCATCATCTTTTTCTTTTTAAACCCTCTTGGGGTCCATTGTTTGCCATTACTCACCTCCCTTGTGCTCTTCTTTTTCATCTTGCTTCTTTATTTCAGACAAGATGAAGAGTATGATATGCACTGGGAGATACTCCCATGAGCCAGTGCCACCAGCATTTGGTACAAAACATAATACAGGGCCTTTGAGCTCTGGGGGCTTTGTTAGTAAGAGATTAGGAGCCCCTGCTGAGGACTTGGCTGTCCCCTCCTGTGCTGTCCCAGGAGTAGAAGCATCCTCTTAAGCAAATGTGGCAGGTGGCAGCTGGTCCCCTGTGTTACATCTGTCATGTGTGTGTGTGTGTGTGTGTGTGTGAGCCCAGTCAGGTGGTCTCTTCTCCATCTGATTTAAGGGTAATTTCCATCTTGACTTGACCTTGTTGCATCTATTTGTCTTGGATACCTGGATGCAGGTGCAGTCGTGTAGAGAACTGTCTGAGCATTTGGTGATTGCTGGTGAGTGACCTTGCAGGAAAGGGAAGTATGAGATGAGAGCCTCTGCCTCACTGTGTTCTGCTCCTCTAAGCTGCAGTCTGAGGGCATTGATTGATGTGATTGATGGGCAGCTACCCAGCTCAGGACAGAAAAGAAATAGTGTCCTTCTCTCTGAGGAGAAAAAATAAGCTACATTTTTTTTTGTTTTTTGAGCCACACCTGGTGACACTCAGGGGTTACTCCTGGCTATGTGTTCAGATATCTCTCCTGGCTTGGGGGACCATATGGGATGCAGGGAGTGAACTGCGATCCATCCTAGTTTAGTGTGCAAAAGGCAAACGCTCTACCTCTTGTGACACTGCTCCGACCCCATAAAAAAGAAGCTACTTTTTGAGGTATGTAATATTGTAATCATTGTCTTGTATGAAATAGTGACTCAGCCCCAGAGGATCTAAATAGCAAGCAGCAAAGGCAGATAGCAATGCAGTGTTTCTGGTATCGAGACTGTCCTCACCCTCTCTGCTGCACCTTTTTTTTTGGGGGGGGGGCACACCAGTGACACTCAGGTGTTACTCCTGGCTATGCGCTCAGAAGTCGTCCCTGGCTTGGGGACCACATGGGACGCTGGGGGATCGAACAAAAGTCCGTCCTATGCTAGAGCTGGCAAGGCAGACACCTTACCTCTAGCGCCACCACACCGGCTGCTGCACCTTTTTGTCACAGACAAGGAAATCACAGACTGGCAGTGGGTAAAGCTTGCTTGCTTGTGGCAGTCAGGTTCAATTCTTGGCATCCCATCTAGTTCCCTGAGCCCTCTAGAAGTGACCCCTGAGCACAGGGTCTGGAGGAAGCCCTGAACACAGCACCAGTAGAAATCCAGTAACTTGCATGCCAGGCTAAAAGAGGGACCTACTGCTATTGGCTCTTTTATGCCAGGCTCTGCAATTTTCTCACAGCAAACCTGTGGAGACAGTGGGTAGATTCTGAGAGATGTATGATGTATCCATGCCTGGGAGAGGTTAATAAGTTGCTTGGAGTAACAGAAAGGGTCCAGATGCTAACCTAAATCTATGGATTCCAGAACTTGGGCTACTTCCAGTGTATCTTGGGCCAGGAGCCTGAGAAAGGGGAACACAAAAGATAGGTGGACATCAGAGGAGAATTCTGGAGGGGGTCACGGGGATGGAGGAGACATCTTCCTTTGAGGTAGAAGCATAGACTTGTGGGCAGAAATTGGGTGCCATCTGGAGCTCCCAATGCCCCAAATCAGCTTTTGTCACTGCTGTGTCTGGGGAGCAGGCTGCATTGGGTGGAGATCTGCAAGCTTTGGAAGCAGGGCTGGCATGTAGAAAGGCAGCAGATGGCACTGAAATCCATGTGGGGGGAGAGCTCCAGGCATTACTGAAACCTTGTCAAGACTTTCCTTTTGCCCTTGTCTGCATTTTCTCTTCTAAGTGTCAGCCCTCTCCTCATCCTCTTTTGTTTTCTGAGTTTTTGTTGCAGTTTTAGTCATTGGCTTCTGCCTCCTCCTAGGGTCTGAGGTGCATTTTTACTTTGGTATTCTTCCCAACTCTGAAAGTGAAACTCAGTTTCTCTTCCATGGTCAAGCTTTCTATTCCTTGTTGCTTTCTGTTTGGCTTCAAGGCCCCAGAGGGCCAGGATGGAAATAAAGAAGAGAACCAGAGTTGGCCTTGCTCTCTGCTCCTTTGTCACTGCTCCTTCTCCTGATGCTGCTCCATCCTGTCTGTGCTCTAGGTTGCATCAACTTCAATAGTATCTGGAGTTCACCCACCTCCCCTACTCTACTGATTTCCCTTCTCCTCTCCCTCTCACCCTCATCCCAGCCACTGCCACTGGACTCCACTTTCCACACCACACTTCTCTTCTAAACATTTACTTGGTGACACCTATGACACTCAGAGCAAGGAGACATTCAGAGCAAGGAGAAAAGTAGGAGGCTCTGCGGGACTTTGGGAGGAGAGTTGGGGACACACGTCCATCCTCCTCCCAGATACTAGTACTAAAGGGATTTAGCAGTTGTGTGGTCAAACCAGTGACCTAGAGATTGAGAGAGGATCCTGATCTAACCCCACGGGGTGTAGACCCCTTCACAGCAGCAGATAATGACAGAAGGGAGAGTTGCAAGGAACTGAATTAGGAGTGAGCAAGGCATGTATGTTGTGTGTTTGATAGTGGAGAGGTCAGGGGAGGTGAGGAAGAGCAAATGCCAGTCCTATTGCATCAGGCAATGGCTACTGGAAGCACCTAATAGTGTCTGCATGTGGATTCTTTCCCAGAGCTCCCCACAAGTAATGATTCTCCTTGGGTACCTCCATGTGCTGAGCAGTGGATTCAGCAGCAACAAACCCAAACTTCTGAGCTTCATACTTGAGATAATAAGTGGATGTTGTTTAAAAGCTCCAAATTTGCACTGTGTTTAGTCCCAGTGAAGAGAGAAACAAGGGCTGGGAGATGACTTGGTGGTAGAGTACCTACCTTGCGATTGTAAGGCTGACAAGTCCATGAGTTCAACCCATCCTGCACTGAATGCCAGCCCATAGACTTACTCTTGAGCCTCCTCCCCAGAGCCACAGTCCAGAGAATACTATTCTCCAGCAAAACCATAAAAAATTGTGTATGTGTGTGTTTTTGTGTGTGTATCACAACCAAATTTGCAATGTCCATGTCTACAAACCCTCACTTACTGATGTGAAATTCCAGGGAGAGTATTTGATTACTTTGGTTTCTACCAATGATAAATCATCCAAACCATTTCATTGAATCTACCCACCCAGTAAAGGGCTGTTATTAACCCATTGCACAGATAAAGAGATAAAAGATAAAGTAAAAGGAAGACATGAAATTGCCTTCTGAACTTATCCTAGGTAGAGGGTCTGAACTTATACTAGGCAGAAACAGCACTTGAACTCAAGCCATAGAACACTGGAGTATACTTCATGGCCTTCCTATGTGGCTGCAGCTGGGTCAAGTCAAGGAACAGAGGAGCAAGTGAATTCCTGCCAGGCTTTAAGTTGGGGGACTCCAGGGATATGGGGGGGACTGTTGTTATTTTGGCATTGGCAGAACCATATGCTTATGAGACCTGGCATGTCCAATTGGAGTTACTCTCGAAGGCCCCATCCAATAGTCCTCAGGAAATATGGTGGTGCTGGAGAGTTAGCTCAGGGTCTTACATGTGCAAGGCATGTGTTTCACTTCATGAAGGGCACACATCTTTTAACATCTGCTGGGACTTGTCCCCTTTATTTACTGTTTCCATGTGGTGCACATGTCTTGCCCCCATCAACCTCAAATGTCAAGAAGGGGCACTGAAGGTTCTTCGTGGGCCAATTCTGGGCAATGCTCCTCTCTGCCCTACCTATTTACACCAGATGCCTGCTCCCTGTTGTCTGTGTTGTGCAAGGGAATCAGATAGAATCCAGGATAATCACTCACCATGACTACCACCATTTATCCGTGGGTCATGGTCCCATCTACTGATTCAACTCTGGGGCCCATATATAATTTGCTCTGCACTATCTTCTTTTGTCCCAGACATTCCCACAGCATTGTGTCAGGCTAAGAGAAGAAACACAGCCATTCTCATTTGGAATATCTTCCTGACCTGGGATTTCTGGAGGAGCTCCAAGAATAGTAAGGAAAGACATTGGTATATTTATACCATATACAAGTAAGCCAGGCTAGATGGAAGGAAGCAAGTCAAGTGCAGATCTCTAATGAAAAAAGTAAGAGCACAAACAAAACTAGCCCCCATAAAAGCAGTCTGCGAGGGTAATAAATTGCACCAGTGAGAATTTGTTTATGGGGCATTTACTTATGATGAACATTCAATAGATATAAACTATACACATATATACTATATATAATTTGTTCACTATAAATATAAATAAGTCAATACTCAAACCTTTATATTAAATATCACATAAAAATGTTAGATATTTGTGGTGCAAATGTTAAAAGAGGACCAATAAAGCCTAGGGCCCAATGAAGGCCCAGGTCTGAGACAGCCCAGGGTAGGGGGGAGGGGAGCCCATTTCCTCAATAAACCATGAAACATACCTTCAGAGAATGCAAAAGCAAAGCGGGTTTATTCCAGATCTCTGGGCTCCTGGGATTGCCACATAGACTGTAACCGAAAGCCCTGGATAAACTAGGAAGGTGTCTTTTAAGGAATCTCCCTAGTCCGGGTTTAAACACAATGTCCAATCAGAGGGTGAAATTGTCCTTTTCCAAAAGAAAAGGGAGAACCTTGGGAGGAGTGAGCTGAAGTTTATTCCTTTGTCCAAATATGTCAAGTTCCACTTAGAAGTGGGTGTTGGCTGATGGAGGCAGGCCTTTGATGCCTCAAGGCGAAATACCAGATCAAGGGGGATCAAGAAGGTGGGGTGGAGAAAGGCTTTACAGGCATATATATCTGGTCAAGGTGGGGGTGGAGAAGGACTTAACAGGTATCTATCACATATCTGAGTTATTATAATATCTATTTTATGAATTTTCCCCTAACACAACCTAATAGGAATAAAGTTCAAGGATTGTCTGACAGGTACTGGATTCTAGGTATTCAGCATGCAAGATCTTACCCACTGGTCCAGTCAAAACCCCCTGGGGGTCATTGCTGCTGTTTCACAGATGAGAACTTTTCTGTACACTGTGCTGTGTAGATATGAACATTTCTGTACATTGTGCTGTGTATGAACTACATATGTCTCTCTAAAGTGCACCTAGGTAAACAAAAGTCCTTCCCCTAACTTCCCTTTTTCTCTAATTTCTTCTTTTGGTATGTAAATGCCCATCCAGATTACAAGGATTTTCCCTCACTCTGTGGGTAGGGTTCTAGATAATAAAGAAAGGAGTCTACCTCAGGGCTGCACAGAGCTCATAATGGAAAGCAGATGGAAGATAGGCAGACATGGCATAGAGACTCATAGCAGAGAAAGGTCTTGAGAAAATATAGCCAGCTGACTCCAATGAATATCTTTTTTGACTGCTGTGTATTATTTCTCTATTACCCTGCTTCATTAGACCTGTCTGCCTGAGGGGTTAGAAACATTGTGCCTGGGGTGGCCTCACCCAACACATGGACTTTATATTTATATTTTTATTCTACATGCCGCCTAGCCAGAGGACCATAACACAGAGGACTGCTGTTTGGATTGATTATTAGTAGTAGTAATACAAAAATTGTAATAGAGATAGTTATCTGGTGTCAGAGCCAACTGCCAGAGAGGGGCTCATGATGTGGGGTCCATGGGAGCCTTGTAGGCAAGACTTTGACAAGATACTTCAAGCCTTTTTTAATAGAGAAGTCCAGGGACCTTGAATCTCTTAAAAGGGGCGGTACAGTTGGAACTGCTCTTTCTTAAAGGGGCTGACTTTATACAACCTTCACTTAATGGAAGGTAAGAATCAAGAACCCATGGTTCCTGATGCATGATGGGGTATGGGTCAGATAGGGTAAGAGATCAGAGTTCTTTGTTCAGTCTCACTTCTGTATCTCTCTAGGACCCTCTGTCTTTAGAACTTAGCCCATAGAATTCATCCTACTCTAGCAAATATTCTAACAGAGAACAAAAGCTGTTCTTATTTTGTGATTTAAGCAACTGTAGAGGAGAAAGAGACTGAGAAATGATTGGTGGCAATTCACCATGAAACTTGGGGTCATACATGCCCCCTAGCTCACTGCTATTCTTAATCACATCTTGAGTAAGAAAGGTGGGTATATTTTGCCAATAAAATACACATTAAATTTTATACAAACATGAAATAATTTTGTGTGTGCTCTGTGTTATCTGACCTGTAATGTGTGGAATCTGTTTCTGTTAGACATTTAGAATAAACTTTTAAACTTTATTTATTGATAGATTGATTGGTTTCTGGGCCACACCTGGTGGAACTCAGAAATCTCAGAAATGGCTCTGCATTCAGAAATCACCCCTGGCAGGCTCAGAGACCATATGGGATGCCGGGAATTGAACCAGGTCCTTCCCAGGTCTGCCGCATGCGAGGCAAACTCCTTACCATTGTGGTATCTCTCTGGCCCTCCAGCATAAACTTTATGCTAAAAATATTAAAGTTTCTTCTCTTAGAGAAGCTAGATGATTAACTGCCTACTTGACTGGTGTTCCTGTCTCTTCTCTGCCAAATGCCATAGCCAGCTGGGCAGCTTGTCCAGAATATGCATAGTGTTTTTCTATCTCCCTCATGTGCTTTTCTGACTAGATATGATCAATGGTCTGTTTTAGGCCAATCAAATGTACTTGTAGGAGTTTGGTGTTACTATAAAGTTTCTTTAAAAGGAAGGGCACATTATTGAGAAAGATAAAAATCAAGCTGTGAAAAATCATGGGTATACTGGCCTTACAGCTGAAAGCTGGAAATCTCAGTAGGAAAGAGTGGACTAAAGCCTTGCTCTGCCAAAGCCATGCCTGCTGCATCCATCACCACTTTGTCACTTTGCCTATGGTCCTGCCTCACCCCTCCTTTATTATTTTCTTCAGAGATACCAATCTGACCAAACTCCAGTTATGCAAATATTTGGGCTGATATGATGAGGACTTTTCTTAGAGTGAGTGCAGGCACCTCTCCACATTTTTGTATTTCTATGAGACCAGGCAACTGAGAACACACTCCACAAAAGCCACAATATTAGTAATAATGCTTTGAATTATTGGAAAGCTTTATTTGTTTGATAGGAACATACCAATGTAGAAGCCAATATATATCTGAGGTCATTTAATATTTGACAACAAATGAAGTAACAATGGTCAGCTAACAACAGAATTTACTAAACTTTCTGCCAATGACTTAGTTGGAGATACAATAATTTTTACAAATTTGCTTGTTACTATACTTTTTTCTTTTATTCCTTTTTCTTATTTTCTTTCTATTCTTTTTAAAAATAATTTTTCTCCCAATTATCAAAAAACAAATGCATTGTGGCAACTATGTGATACATGGTCTTTAAAATAAAGTAACAAAAAAAAAGGTAGGACACAAATTAGTTATTTTTAAGCAAACTTTCACACTTCCCTTTTATCTGACCTATCATGGAGATGAAGACACTCTCATGGCCATATTGAACCTTAAATGACCTTGAGGACCAAAGCCATAGGAAGAAGTGAGTGGATAGATACAGTCAACACAGCAAGGTAGATTCTCTTGGTCCTAGTGACTATGGTTTGGCCATGTATGCCCTAGACTGTCTCCTCTAGATAGTTTACAAGTTGACAGAAATAAACTTCTTTTCTATGATGTTCTATCTGTGTCAGTAGAGTCAAATAAAATTTATAATGCTGAATGCTTTTAGGTGTGCATTTACTCAATAAACATTTAATATTTCAGACATTATCCAGTGTTCTAGAGGTAAAGATGGACACCAGGGAGTTCAAGTTCTCTCCCCAATTTTCTTTATTTAACATTTATTTTAGAGGGGCCAGCGTGATAACACAGTGGTTATGGTGTTTGCTTTGCACCCGATTGACCCAGGTTTGATTCCTGGTATCCCATATGGTCCCCTGAGCCTTCCAAGAGCAATTTCTGAGCCAAGAGCCAGGAGTAACTCCTGAGCACTGCTTGTTTGGCCCAAGACCCCTCCCCAAATTAGGTTAAAGCTATGGATAACAACAATTGATTGGGCCAATTTATTAATTTATCTACCAATATCTCAAATAATTTTATAGGTTGTACCTTTATCTCAGAGCACTTTATCATTACCAGTCCCTGGAAAGTCTCTTATTTTATTTGTCTCACTTTTCCAAAACTTGTATACATTATCTAGTACTATATAGTGGGTGTGTCTTTGTGAAATAGAAACAGAATATGTGTTTCCAATTTTCACATATGGTATTATGCCATAAACTTTATTCTTTCCTTATTTTTTATTCATACTATGTTTTTATAAAAACAAATATTATTGCTAACAATAAAACTACTGATTGAAGTTTAAGATTTCTCTGAAAAATTCTTTTGTTTTTGTTGTGGTTTCTAGGATATTTCCCACCAATGATGAATAGTTAGAATATTGTGTTCAAAAGTTTGTTTTCAATTTTGAATTTGTCTTTTCTTTCATATTTTGGGTTTAATTTATTTTAGGGGAATATGTAAAACATACAAATCAAAAGACACAGTCAAGAATCAAGAATTCCACTAAGAGATATTTCCTTTCCATCTCTACCTTACATGACCCTCACCTCAAGAAAAGTAATATTAAGTTTTGGTTTCTGAGTTTTCTGGTGGTAATCTTTTTCTGACAAAAATAAACACTTGGGGCAGGAGAGATGGCATAGAGGTAGGGCTTCTGCCTTGCATGCAGAAGGATGGTGGTTTGAATCCTGGCATCCCATATGGTCCCCCAAGCCTGCCCAGAGTGATTTCTGAGCATAGGGCCAAGAGTAACCCCTGAGTGCTGCCGGGTGTGACCCAAAAACTCACCTTAAATTTTTTTTTAATTTTTTTATTTTTTTTTAATTAATTAATTTATTTTTTAAATGTTTGTCCTACATATACATTTGTGAGCGCATACATTTTTATTTCCTTTTTTTTTTTTCTTTTCCTCGCTTTTGGGTATGTGACCTGTTTCTGTTATCCCCTCTGTCCACCCACAAATACACAGACATTATAATGTAGCACCACTTCCCCCTGCAAAGGCACACCAAATAAAGGGGAAATCTTACATATAAAAAAAAAGAGCTCTTGTCTACTAGAGATGGGAACTCATAGTTGTTTACAAAACAGGGATATCTCCTACCTTGAAAATATGTCATGTGGAATCAACTTAGACCTCAGGTGATCAGATACCATTCATCCAGCCTTGAACCCTAGATCCCAGACATAGAAACGACACAGTTCCTCACAACAGTGGCAAGAAACAAATCCCAGCCGGGACTGCCTTAATACTGCGGGGTCAACAACAAGGGCCAACTCTAACATGATTTCCTGACAATGAGGAAAATCTGAACATCCTGACCTCAGAGCAGATTAACCTACCTTACCAGCTAACGACAAGACACAACCAGAAGTCTCGGCACCCTTTGGTAGGTCCAAAAGCCAAGATCGTGATTTATAGTTGACTGGCTGCTAGAACTACGACCAGACGGTATACATCTTGGGACCAAAAAAAAAAAAAAAAAAGCCCTAGTTTAGGGTTTGAACTATGACCTGCACAATAACCAGGATCCCCAGTCCCAAAGGTCCGGCAGAGAAAATTGTAACCGAACAGGGCTTTTGGAAGCACAAAGAAAGATGCTATCCTAGGTGCCACCCTAGGATCAGGGCAGAGACCAAGATCACCAACCACAGAAGATGGTTTAAAATGATACGGAGGTAACAGAACCTCTAGAACCACAAAGACTGACTTCATCATAAGTCCCACCTCAGGAGCTGTGCAGATACTGAGACCTCTAAACACAGAACAGAAGTCTTCCACACACCAAAAAAAAAAAAAAAAAAACCACCACCGGGAGAGTAAAGGCTCCTGAGCAAAGTCTAGTGTTGATCCCATGACAGTATGCTCCAAGGACGGAGAAACCCCATATCTCTTAGGCCAAGTGAATTCCTTTTCGAATGACCCCAATATTTACTGTGCCAGGGCAGGAGGGAAAAAATAAAAATACAAAAAGCACAAAACCTTGGTTATTATCTATATATTTTTTACCTCCATTTATTATTGTTGATATTATTTTTATTCACCTATCTATTTTGGTCGATTTCTCTGTTTGGGAGTGATTATTGAAACTGTCCCCAACCATACTTATATTTTCTCTTCCTTTCTTTTCTTTCGTTATGTGCTATGCCATGTTTCTCATTTCAAGACCATGGTGTGTTTTTTTTGTTTGTTTGTTTTTGCTTGTTTTGCTTTTTGTTGTTTGTTTGTTTGCCTGTTTTTTTTTTTTTTTTTTTTTTTGTGGTGCTTATCGATACAGCTCAAGCCCTCACTAGATATTTGACACTTCTTTTGGTACTGGTGGAGTGTTTCACCTTCTTTTTCTCCATCTCTCAAATCGATGATGAGAGCCTCTAGAAGGATTCCGCCCAGTTTCGGGGTATTAGATCCTTACCCCAGTTTATTACTTTTCTCTTTTTCAAACAAAACCACGCAACTTGAACTAGCTAGTCCTGCCTCCAGTTAGAGGGGGAACTAAGGGAGGCATCAAGACCAAACAGGTGCAAGACTACTAAGTTGTGGGTTAGATAAAGAGGGGACCACATATTCAAGCCGACCTGGGATGAGGGAAGAGGAAATGGGAGGTAGGACAGAAATGGAGGTGTAGGGAGGACAATTTGGTGATGGGAATCCCCCCTGATTTTATGTAAATATGTACCTAAAATAATATTGTCAACACTATGTAAACCATTATGATCAAAATAAAAATTAAAAAAAAATCAAAAAAAAAAAACCTAAAATAAATAAATAACTAAACAAATAAACACTTATGTATTATCTTATGCATATACTTCTATATTTTTCCTAAATTACATGCAATTTAGCTCACATATACAGGGTGATCTAATGTTTTTCTTTTTAATTCACTGAATAGTGTATCCTGGAGTTGCTCTCAAATCAACATACACATTTTCTCTCATCACTGTTTTATTGCATAGCACACTATTGTAACAATAGACAATAGATTTAAACAATTTTTCTGTTGCTAGGAATTTTGGTAGATTCCATTCTTTGACTAAGATAGATAATTCTATATAGAATAAGCCTAGTTATATGTTGAATTGTGGACATCCATTTTATGCATAAATTCATACAAATCTACTTTGTGTAAATGCAATAAGATTTCTGGAGGTCAAAGTTTCTTTTCTACGAATTATATAATTTTCAAGTCAATGCATTATAAAGACAATTACCGTATTTTCTGGTGTCTAAGATGACTTTTTAGCCCATGAAAAACTTCTTAAAAGTTGGGGGTTGTCTTATAAGCTGGTATACAGCATGCTGAAACTTACTCCAGCTTCAGGGACGAGTGATCCACCCTCCTCTTACAGCCATATCCCATCCACTCAATTCTCTGCTTGTCTTGATTAATCTTTCAGGACACACAGAGGAGCTAAGTTAGTGAGTGCTGCATTTCATCCAGACACTGGGTATGTGGCTTTTCGGTGCTCAGTCCTTTGTTCAGCTTTTATATGACACAGAGGAGATACTCTGTCTCCCTCTAGCTGTCCTATTAATCACTGCACCCCAGCTAGCTGCTCTTGGAGGAGCCCCTCTCCCTGCTCTCAATGTAGATCACAATTCAAAAATCACAATCACTCACTACAAATGACAAATGTAAAATGATTGTTGGCACTTCAAGGTTTAGCTTTATTAAAAATATACTGTTAACCTTAGAGGGTTCTACTCTTTTTCTCTTACAGTTTTTGATTTCCATTTGGTGTGCATTAAAAGAGAGGTAGTCTTATATGGCGAATATAGCCCAAACCCTATATTTTAACAGGAAAAAAAAGGTGGCTGTCTTATATGCCCAGTCATTTTATATGCTGGAAAATACGGTACCAATAAACTTAAATCCTTCCTTCCTTCCTTCCTTCCTTCCTTCCTTCCTTCCTTCCTTCCTTCCTTCCTTCCTTCCTTCCTTCCTTCCTCTCTTCCTTCCTTCCTTCCTTCCTTCCTCCCTCCCTCCCTCTCTCCCTCCCTCCCTTCCTCCCTTCCTCCCTCCCTTCCTTCCTTCCTTCCTTCCTTCCTTCCTTCCTTCCTTCCTTCCTTCCTTCCTTCCTTCCTTCCTTCCTTCCTTCCTTCCCCTCCTCCTCCTCCTCTTCCTCCTCCTTCTCCTCCTCCTTTTCCTCCTCCTTCTCCTCCTCCTCCTCTTCCTCCTCCTCCTCCTCCTTCTTCTCCTTCTCCTTCTCCTTCTCCTTCTTCTTCTCCTTCTTCTTCTTCTTCTTCTTCTTCTTCTTCTTCTTCTTCTTCTTCTTCTTCTTCTTCTTCTTCTTCTTCTTCTTCTTCTTCTTCTTCTTCTTCTTCTTCTTCTTCTTCTTCTCCTTCTCCTTCTCCTTCTCCTCCTCCTCCTCCTCCTCCTCCTCCTCCTCCTCCTCCTCCTCCTCCTCCTCCTCCTCCTCCTTCTTCTTCTTCTTCTTCTTCTTCTTCTTCTTCTTCTTCTTCTTCTTCTTCTTCTTCTTCTTCTTCTTCTTCTTCTTCTTCTTCTTCTTCTTCTTCTTCTTCTTCTTCTTCTTCTTCTGTTTTTTGGTTCCCACCCGGCATTGCTCTCAGGTTACTCCTGGATTTTTGCTCAGAAATCACTCCTGGCAGGCATGGGGGACCATATAGGATGCTGGGATTCAAACCACCATTGGTCCTGGGTCGACTGTTTGCAAGGCAAATGCCCTACCACTGTGCTATCTCTCCAGCCCCTTCTTCTTTCTTCTTAATCCCTGTTTTGTTCTGAGGGAGTCTCCTGGTGCTATTTGAAGGGACCATATGAACTGCCAGGATTCAAACTGAGTTCAGCTACATTCAAAGCAAATGCCTTAGCCCCTGTACTATCTTTCTTTTGTATTTTAAATAAGTTTATTGGTGATAAATGATATTTCACTATTAATTTTACATTCTTTTTCTTATTTTTCCATGCTTATAGGTTATCTTGTTTGTTTATGCTGCTTGCTTATTTTGCACACACCTTTGGAATCTATCCCCCTTGCTGTAGGGATAGAGTTTGATGCTTTTTGGCTGCATTGCCTTACTTACTTCATTCACAATACTTAACTGTTATTTTCCCTCCACTTTATTACCATAAATTAGAATTTCTGTAGTATTTACAGTCCTCAGAAGGACAAACATACATCACATTTACTATTTACTCAGGGTTGGCAGACTCTTATTCAAAATGCCTAATAATTTGCTTTTTCACCATCATGGCAAGATTTTTACTTTTACTGTACTCATTTAACAGATAGGATAATGAAGTTTAGAGGTGGTCACAAAATTTGTTATTGACTCAGATATGATTCATTGAATCTCAATTGATTATTGGCAAATGCTTTATTTTTAGAAAGATAAATAAAATAAGTACTATTTTTTGGACTGTTGACTGCATGGAAAGAAGATGATGGATTCTGAAAATGCAGTAAGAGATAAGAGTCTGGAACAAGAGATAAAGTGGGGGTTTGGGAGGAAAAAGCAATTGGCCATAGTCAGATTTATCCATTTCTGGTCATCATATGTCACATGTAAAGATTTTTCTTTTGTTTTTGGGTCACACCCAGCAGCGCTCAGGGGTTACTCCTGGCTCTATGCTCAGAAAATTGCCCCTGGCAGGCATGGGGGACTGTATGGGATGCCAGGATTCGAACCACCGTCCTTCTGCATGAAAGGCAAGTGCCTTACCTCCATGCTATCTCTCTGGCCCCACATGTAAAGTTTTGTGGGAGGTGTGGAGTGGGGAAATATGAACTGGTCATGCTGGCCTCTGTTCTTATTCTTTCTCAGTTTGAGCAGAATGACTGAAGTTAATGGACTTGGAGGCTCCAATTGGTCACATGAAGCTTCATGGGAACTTTCCATATCGAGAAATGGTGGCCAACTAGTCTGTCATATTAAGAAGTTTTTTGGTTAGAAAGTTTGTCCATGTGTAGTTAGAAAAATACATGTGGACAAGCTCATATTCCTTTGACATTACCCTCAGGACTAGAAAAATAAAAACAATTTAATTTTTCTGCTTTTAGTTTTGTCTATAATTTCTCACTGGCATTAGAAGCAACCAGTGTGGGTTGGAGTATGTTTTGCATTTTTCAATGCCTGGCACTTTTCACCTCAACTGTTTTCCTATTTTCTGAAAACTATGGTCTTCTAAATAAGTCATTTGTTAAATAACCAAATTTTCTTTCCTGTTATTTGTGATTCATATACACAAATATGTCACATGTTGGGAACTCTTTTTTTTTCCATTGTAAAACTTGCTTCAGTGCCCCCAGTCCAAGCAATGATTTGGGGTCACAGCTTGGCCTAGCTTGGGGTTGGTCCCCTGATAGCCTGACAACATGTTAGAAATTTTTTTTTTTTTGTAGAGGGAGTGGTGACTATACTCAATGGTACGTAAGGCTTACTCCTTTTTTCAGGTGACCATATGGGGTTCTGGAGCTCTAACTTGCTTTGGCCATATGGAGAAATATGCCTTATTCACTGTCAATAATATAAAATATTTGGGGTTGGAGCAGTGGCACAAGCAGCAAGGTTTCTGCCTTGCCCGTGCTAGCCTAGGACAGACCGTGGTTCAATCCCCCGGCATCACATATGGTCCCCCAAGCCAGGGGCAATTTCTAAGTACAGAGCCAAGGAATAACCACTGAGCGTCACTAGGTGTGGCCTCCCCAAACCAAAAATAATTTAAAATAATATAAAAATATTTTCTGCAAAAACCAAAAAAAAAAAAAAAAAAAAAAAAGAATTTCTTTGGGGCCGGGAAGGTGGCGCTAGAGGTAAGGTGTCAGCCTTACAAGCGCTAGCCAAGGAACGGACCGCAGTTCGATCCCCCGGCATCCCATATGGTCCCCCCAAGCCAGGGGCGATTTCTGAGCACATAGCCAGGAGTAACCCCTGAGTGTCAAACGGGTGTGGCCCAAAAACAAAAACAAAAAAAAATATTTTCTGGTTTTGTATTTTTGATTCATGTGCATTTTGTATATTTGTATTTCGATTCATTATTTCCCTGTTTACCTACCTATTGCACTCATCTCAAAAATTTCTTGGAGATGACATAATTTGATTATTATCAAATAGATTCATCAATAAATTGATGGTCTCTGACTAAATTTTAGTATAATATTGTAGCTAATTATTTTTTTTTACAAAGCTGTTCATGATTACATTTCAATCATACAAAGTTCTAATACCTATCCCTTTACCAGAGCACATTTCCACCACTAATCTTCCTAGTTTTTCTCCAGGGCTTCTATGACAGCTATTTTTCTTGTTTTTCTGTAGCTAAAATTTTTGACTTAAAAGTCTCATATTCCAAAAGTCAATATTCCAGATATATCCTTTTGCTTTGTTGGCTTTGCATTCTTGGGCAGAATATATAACATCTCTGTTATATGTTACCCATATATGTTTATTCAACTGTCTCTGTATTCTCATTATGAGAATGTTTTCAGGATTAAAAAATATAATGGGGAGGGGGCTGAGCACAGCAGGTAGGGTGTTTACTTTGCATGTGGTCAACCCAGGTTCAATCCCCTGCATTCTATATGGTTTCCAAGCCTGTCAGGAGTGATTTCTGAGTGCAAATCCAGGCCAAGTGTGGCCCAAAACCAAAAATAAAATAGAGAATAAAGAGTATTATATACTATGTGTCCAGAAACATAAAATAAATGGTCATTTTTTATGACTATGAGCATGTGTTGCTGACAATACTCTTACGACTCTCTGTTGTACTCTCCATTCCCATCTAATCGGCATTTCTTTTATAAAACATAGACATGATTCACATGGCCATGACCCTGTCAGGGTCTCTCTGTTGCACACTTCCCCACCCAGATTACTCAATATACACATCATTTACAGCTTTGATCTAGATTAGTGTTTCTCAACTGGGATAATTTTTGTTCTTCCAGGAGGCATTTATCAAGGTCGAGAAATGTTTTTTATCATCATCATTCTGGACTATTACTGACATCTGTGATATAAAGGCCAGGAATGCTGCTAAATCTTCCATAATGCACAGGAAAGCTTCCTCTACCAAGATGGATCTAATCCAAAATGTCCAGTAGTATGCCAGGGTGAAAAAAACCTTAATTTAGAGATTTTGAGGAAAGAAGTCCTAGACTCTGCTTTGGGGCACAAGAAGAGGTGAGAGCATTTTTCTATCTACCAAGGATAGCATGACCTTTATGGTGGCACTGAGAGTTGGTCATTACCTAGAGACTGCTATCTCCCAGGTATTTTGCAGGTAAGGGACTTCAGAGGAAGAATCATGCCACTGTTTTCCACAACATGGACTTTCTAGATACCTTTGATTTAGCCTTAGGACCAATGTTGACCTTGGACATAATGACCCTCATATAGCAAGTAGGCACAATTTTTCAGGTGACACTAAGCATTTGGAACATATCATTAAGTTAAAATATTGTTATGCCAATCTCTGTTATAGGTGACACCCTGAAATAATTTTGCTAAAGTAATAGCAAGTTATTTGGACCTAAAAAATTGAGGTCTTCAGATATGACTGAATCCAGTTCAGAAAAAAAATTTTTTTAAGATTTGATCTTGTTTTATTTCTCTTTTGAAATTGTTTCAGAATTGGCTATGTTACTAGCTTTCAAGGCTGCTAGACATCTATTGGATCAGATTTTGACAGGTTTTAGTTTAAACCCTAAAATCGATGATGAATCTATCAGCTGTGGTAAATCTGAGCATTGGACCCAGTGAATTAGAGGCAGATCAGCTCAGAAAGGAGAATGAGGTTATAGGTAGAGTGTGTGTTCCTATGAAGAAGCAAAGGGATAGAGATGGGGAGAAGATGGTGTAGACTTGAAGAGCTTCCTTTCAATCTCACCCATCAGCTAAGTCATGAAGGAGTAAAGAGAAGACTAGAGAATCTGTCAGTACTACCCTGGGACGGTCCTATAACTGTACAAAAGCAGAAACAGCAATAGGGTGGGAGGAAGATGCTGCTTCATCATCAAATCATGGTTGCTGGAGCCCAGGACTCTGAGATTCATGAAAGATCCTAAGGAGGCTGCTTTTCTCCCCCTCAAATTCTTCACATTCCACAGACACTTGAGGGAAGGCAGGGGAAGCAGGAGGGAAGGCATTTGGGAGGGAATATAAAGAAGAGAGATGAGCTGGGAGCCTGGAGAAGTACTTTCCTGTCCTTCAATTAGGTGTGACTTGCTAGGACTTGGCATAGGTCTTTGCTAGGTCTTTGAAGGACAAAGTGGGTTGAAGCTCTACTTTGCCTCTCGTCATGGGCTATGAAAGCCAACCCTATGAAAGTAACTGACTGAATGACATCCTTCATTTCATGCTGTGGGGAAAAGAGGTGGGTCATGGCTTCAATTATGTGGTTACCAAGAGTATTAACAGACATAGTGTTTGAACAAAGAGACACTCCTGGAATATAATAGATGCTCAAGAAATGAGCTGAGTTTCTCTCATGGTTGACAAGTGAAACATGATAGGGTTTCCTTTTCCCTTTCTGTCTCATGTCCTGTCTCCTGTCTTCTCCAAGTTGTCTTGGTTTACTGCACATGGTGCAAACACAATATCTCCTTTCAGACCAGGGGTCTCAAACTCGCGGCCTGCGGACCGTTTGCGGCCCTCTGTACAACATTTTGTGGCTCATGGCCGGCCTTCAAATATCACAGTATTCACGATTATTCGCTTATGGAATAATCACAATAAAAATCGCATTAGTAAGAAAAAAATCACATTAAACATTCGCATACCCCGAGCAGTTCCGTTCAGGTTATGCAAATGTTTAATGCGATTTTTTGCGATTTTTTCTTACTAATGTGATTTTTTATTGCGAATATTTGGTAAGAAAAATCCCATATGCGGCCCTGCTTCACCCCTACTTTGCCTCCTGCACCCCCCAGGTAAATTGAGTTTGAGACCCCTGTTTCAGACTCTCCAACACCCAAAGCCCATCCAACCTCAGGGCCTTCACAAACACTTCCCTCTGTATGTGCCTCACCAGCCTTCTCTCTCATTTCCAAAGAGGCTTCCTCTCATCTTACCTTTTTTTCATTGTGTCTCTTTCCATAAGGATAGAAGCCTCTGCATGGCTCAGACACGCATGAGTGCTCCATCCTATATCTGCAAGGAGAGAGGGAAGATGACAATACTGGCAGTGACATCAGATAGGATTAGAATTCATGAATGTCCTTTTCTTTTTAAGTTTCAAAAATTCTTATTTTTGAGGGCCTGCCTCCCTCTCAAACTCTCCCTGAGTCTGGCAGGCATTTGGAAGATCACAGTGGGTGTGGCTTTCCAAAGAGAAAGAAAGCCAGGGCTCATGGGACTCAATGCAGTGGAGCTTTCTTGGCTGGAGGCAGGAGATTTTGGAATGAGTTTATGAAAGTCTAAACAGTGATTGTTGCTCTGGTGGAACACCAGTGTATCTCAGTTTCCACCTGAATCTATGATAATACCTTTTATAGAATTTGCAGAATGCTATACAAATATTATTAGCTATTAATAACCTGCCAGGTGTATTCTGGTGTCCAAAACTGAGCATTTGCGATGTGGGAAGACTCGGATGCTTTGTCCTCTCAGTTGTTGTATATTATCAAAGAAAAAGCATCTAGGGCAATTTTTACTCTTCCCCTAGATTGGACACACAGAGAATAAGACATGGAGTTTAAAAGCTTAGAATCAGCCACTCTAGCTGAGCAGTTCTTGATCAGAGAACTTTGTGTTGCTCAGCCCCTTTGATGGTCTGAGTTTTTAGACTATTACTGATTAAGCTCTGGGCTTAGTTTCTGGGCTTGCCCATCAGCAGTCTTTAACATGGTACTTGGAGGGATTCTTTAAGTTGCTGTGCTGGTGCCTTTGGCTGGAACCCAGGGACTCTCATGTGCAAGGGAGAGGCTCTGCTACTTGAACTACATCCCTGATGTCCAGACTGTGAAGTTAGGTCAACATCTGAACCATCCTTTTTATTTCCTAAGATCAGTACTTAATAAAAGATTTTTTAATGAGGCACAGAATACAAATCAGAGAAGAACTGAGACTTTGGCTTGGGAACACGCACTTCATATAAAGGGATCCATCATCCAAAGCATATTTCCCATTGGCAAGGGTTAGCACTTCTATCTGTTCCTGACTGGATCCTCTGATTAGCTCCTTCTTATAGCCACACCCCACCGTCCCTCTGTGAAACATACTCAAAAGAGAAGAAAGTCTTCAACCTTGCCAAGGGCAAAACAGCAGATTTTTCTTTCTCCTTGACACTAAAGCCCTATCTCAGGGCTTTTGTTAAATGTCTATCCATCAGCTCCTCATAGATCACTGTTTTGCAATAGGCATATCAAAGACACAACATTTCTAAAATAATAAAAACATCTGTGAAAATGTGTTTTGTTTGCAACACATGCCTCTTATGGAATTCTTAATAAATATAAGCAAAAATGATGAAATTAGAAGTACACTC
This sequence comes from Suncus etruscus, assembly GCF_024139225.1. Taxonomy (NCBI): domain Eukaryota; kingdom Metazoa; phylum Chordata; class Mammalia; order Eulipotyphla; family Soricidae; genus Suncus; species Suncus etruscus. Next base: position 41,394,800 of record NC_064858.1, read on the forward strand.
CAGGGCCCGGAGAGATAGCACAGCGGCATTTGCCTTGCAAGCAGCTGATCCAGGACCAAAGGTGGTTGGTTCGAATCCCGGTGTCCCACATGGTCCCCCGTGCCTGCCAGGAGCTATTTCTGAGCAGACAGCCAGGAGTAACCCCTGAGCACCGCCAGGTGTGGCCCAAAAACAAAAACAAAAAAAAAAAGAAGTACACTCCAATATATCCCTCTATACCATGTCAATATTATTTACTTGGGAATTAAAAATATTGTAGGTACATGTATGTAGATATAAATTATGCATATTTGATTTTTAGTTCTTTTTTTTTATTTTGTTATTGAAGAAGCCATACATGGAGAGGCTCAGGAGATATTCGTGGCTCTATGACCAAGAATGGTCCCTGGTGGCCATATGGAGTGCCAAGGATTTGAACTGGAATTGGAGGGATGCAAAGCAAGCAGCTTTGTACTATCTCTCTAGCCCTGAAATTACAAACCTGTGATTTTGAAAAAAAAATTTTATAGTATAAATCCAGAAATGTCTTGACTTTGAGGGATTTCATTATGTTAAGATTGTTTTAAAGAGTATAAGATGAGACATGCATACATCAACATATATACCCATATATGTTTGTAATTCTATAAGTTTATAAAATATAGTATATATTTATATATTATGTACATGTAAGTATACTGCATATATACATAAATAAACCGGAGCTACTTAGTTAATGTGTATTGAATAGCTATATAATAAAATAAATACTAAAAGAAAATAAAATCTAACTACTCATAACTATAACAGTTTGTAATGATAAAGAATGTTGGGCTGGAGTAATAGCACAGTGGTAGGGTGTTTGCCTTGCATGCAGCCAACCTGGGTTTGATACTTGGCATACCATGTGCTCCCCTGAGCCTATGTTTAGTAATTTCTGAGTACAGAACCAATAGTAACTCCTGGGTATCACCAGGTGTGGCTCCAAAACAAAGAAAACAAAACAAAACAAAAAGGATCTTCATTGTACAGGTACTATTCTAGTATCTTGCATATTTTAGCTTGATAATCTTACAAGGTAAACAATCTGGTCATCATGTCCAGTTAGAGATGTGAAAGCCATGTAACAGGAGGCTTAGAGAAGCAGGAACTGTGAGTAACAGAGTTAGCATCTGAACAAGGCACTTGACTTCAAAACATCTCACCAAGAGCAGATAAGAATGGCTTGCCTATACGATGGTAAGATTTTTTACTGTACCCCTGCTCATTCAAGCCATGGGAACAAACATGAACAAAAGTTCAAAAAACAGAGAATGAGAAAAAAATTCATGTTGGTTTCTTTCTAAAATTTGAAAATGGCCCAAGATTTTCTTATCTTAGTTATTTGAATGACACTATCAAGATACCAGAAATGAAGTCTGAGCTAGCAGATTATGACTGTCTCACATGTGTGGGGGCCAGGGTGCCACAAAATGGAATCAGTTAAGCAGGATTCTTCTGACTTGTCAGAAAGGGTGTGTTTGAGGCCTTCTCTTTGGCCACCTTCTCCGTGGTCACCTTCTCTCTGGGCCACTTTACACTTTCTTTCTGTTTTGTGGTTTCTGCCAGAGTCCAAGTTTCTCCTTTTTATAAGGATGATAGTTGGAGGAGAGGATTAAAGTCCCTCCTAATGACTCTGCTTTAACGTAGTTTCCTTTGTAAAAATTTTGCTCCAGATATAAACACATTCTGAGAGCCTGAGGGTTAGGCTTCCAACAAAATTATTTGTGGGGGTTAGGGCATATTTTTCAATCATAATAGTTTCCCGACCATTGTAAGAACATTCATCTGTAAATTTTTTTAATGTGTTTTGTGGAAATAAAGATGTTTTGTAATGTAAGTACAGCTTGCTATGCAAAAAATTAGGAAAGATTTAGAAATCCTTAGAAAATTAACTAATATATCAGAAAGTCAGACACAGTGGAATTTCCAGGTCAAAGATAAACAAAGATAAGGCCTTTGATTTTTTCCAGAGTGACCAACCGGTTCAGTTAGGGCCCCGAGATTCTGTTTTATTACTTTTATTTGATAGGTGATGCTTAGCATCTTTTAGATTCCCAGTACATATTTTAATCTCAAACACAATAGCTTCAGTGTACTTTAGTTCTTAAAAACAATAGTATGTCTCAAATATTGCATGGAACATATTTAGATTGGAAAACTATCATTAATTTGAGATTTCAATTTAATCAAGTATCCTGTGCTTTTATTTGCTAAATGTGGCAGCCGGTCTAATGAGGGTGATGGGAATAACAAATTTTCCATTCTAAAATCATGATGTGCCCCCTAGGGTCATCACAGCAGTCATCACCACAGGAATTGGCTTGGTGTTAGATCCTGTGTAAAAGTTTGTCAACATAATCATTTATTTCCTCCTATACTTGCCATTCAGGCAGCTACTATTTCCTTTCTTTTTTTTCTTTTCTTTTCTTTTCTTTTCTTTTCTTTTCTTTTCTTTTCTTTTCTTTTCTTTTCTTTTCTTTAACAACCATTTCTTAGAGCCCCTGCAAATTCTTAGGCATCTTAAAGACATGACTTCTAACATTTACAATGTGCATGGGAATTTAATTTGCCAGCAAATCTGTGAATTTCATTCTATTTTTATAACCATGGTGCTATTTTCATTGGGGGTGTAGTTTGGGTCACATATGGCTGTGCTCAAGGTTAACTCCTGGCTCTGTGCTTAGAATTAGTTCTAGTGGTGGTCAGGGATAATATACAATGCAGGGGATGGAGCCCCTTTTGGCTATGTGAAAGATAAATGTCTTAACCTCTTAACTATGATTTCTTGCCTTATGATTCAATTTTGTAGCTACAGTGCTACCTTTAGAAAAATATCAGGACATACAATAGGTGGCCACCCTTCATTTTGGGCAAAGAATTTTAGCTACAAAGTTTTCATATCTTTTGTACATGGTACTTCTACCTCATGGTACTTCTAAGCCTGTGGCTTTTTCCTGATGGTTCTTCATCTCAGTAAATGAGAGTCAATCTACTATAATATCCAGGCCCAACATATTAGATGTCATTCAAATGTCATACCATGATCCTCCAAGCCCTCCATCATTGAGCTCATTTTACTATTTAATTTTCTAACTTTTCCAACTTTCTTTCATTCTTGCCAATGTCACTCCCAAAACACTGGTTTCCTTTCACTTCCTCAGGCACCAGGCTAAGTTGTTCTGACTTATAGTTCTTTGCATGACCTCTTCCTTCTGACTGGAAATCTCTTACTTTCAGTCCTTCCCACATTGCCTTTTTTATGATTCAGGTATTTTTTCAAATTGTATTCCTCAGAGACAATGTCAGATTTGCCCCATTTACATTATCACTTTGTCCTCAGTGGACACCAGGATATATTTATAATCTTCCTGAAGCCATTACTGTCCAAGCAGAGCCCTAGAGTGAAACCTGAGTTACAAAGGAGGAGGAAAATGGAAACGTAATGAAAATTTAGTGAGGAGCTTTTATCAAAGTCTGGTTTTTGGAAACAGCTCAGCACCAGAGCTTTAGTGAGGGAGTGGGAGGAAGTTATTGCCACATTTGAGCTTGTCCAACAACATAGTTAGAGGAGGGTTATGACCTAGACTTTGAGAATATCAGGAGGTATCTTTGCTACAGCTGGTTTTCACATTTGTTGGTCTTTCCTTGGACAATTTCTAAGTTTTGTGGTCTCATTGTTGGCATTTTAAGAATATCCCCCCCCCCATGCTCTATGTTATATATTAGAACTACACCCTAATTCTAGAAATGGAGTCCAAATAACATCACTTAAGATTCATGGCCACGAGAAAGGTCTCCTGTTTGTGACGTCAGGCTGGGAATATCAACGCCTGCCCAGTGATTCCTGACTGTGAGAAACTGTGAGTGTTGCCTGTGCATGTTTTTTTTACTGTCCTGTCTTCTGAACCTCTTGGGAGTGGGCTGAAAAGGGCCGAGAAAATAGCTCTCCCAGAGGCTTCAGAAGAGCACGGCTGCTCCACTTCACGGCTGTGCGCTCTTTCTAACCAATGAACCCCACCACAACACGCAGAAAAAATCACACTACAAGCATGACAATGGGGAAACCTCGCAGGCAGACACTATGCACAGAGAATGAAGATGATAGCTTGGATGACCTAAAAAATTACAACCATCTGATTAACCTCTCAGATAAGGAGTTTAGAATAGAAATAGGGAAGATGTTTGTAAAACTCAAAGAAAGCATAGATTGATCTTAACAAAGACAGAAATTAGAAAACTCCAAACTGAAATAACAGATTTGAAAAACACGGTAGCTCAACTGAAAAACTCAGTGGATGGCCTCGCCAGCAGGGTAACAGCAACTGAAGACAGAATTGGCATGCTGGAAGATAAGATGCAGAAAAACTCAACACAGCAGAAGAAATTGGAAAAGAACGTTAAGACAAACGATCAGGCAATGAAAAACGTACTCAAGGAATGTGAACAGATGAAAATAGAAGTCTTTGATAAACTCAAGAGAAACAACATAAGAATCATTGGAAAGGCGGAAGCTGCTGAAATCTGCTGGAACTCAGATGCCAGCACCTATCTCTGACTGTCTCCTGTGCTGTGCTGCATTCTTGGCTTGATTTCATCCTGAGTGTGGCTTCATCTGCACACAGCTAGCCTTCCCTGGAGGTAGTTGATACGACCGGAAAGGGGGAAGCTGCTGAACTCTGCTGGAATGCAGATGCCAGCACCTATCTCTGACTGTCTCCTATGCTGTGCTTAATTTCATCTGTGTGTGGCTTCATCTGCGCATGGCTAGCCTTCCCTGGAGGTGCGTTGATACACCTGGAAAGGGGGAAGCACTGAACTCTGCTGGAACTCAGATGCCAGCACCTATCTCTGACTTTCTCTTGTGCTGTGCTGCATTCCTGGCCTGATTTCATCCTGTGTGTGGCTTCATCTGCGCATGGCTAGCCTTCCCTGGAGGTGAGTTGATACACCCAGAGAGGGAGGAGATAGAGGAGAGCGGCCACTCTGCTTCGCTATGCGACCGCGCACATCATTTAGCCAATGAATACAACCACAATACGTAGAAAAACCCACAATACAAGTGTGACAATAAAGACAGCAACTCAGATGACCAGAACATGGCCAACCAACTAGTCAGTCTCTCAGATAAGAAGTTTAGAGTCGAAATATGAAAGATGTTCAAAGAACTCAAAGAAAGTATAGAAGAAAACACTAATTAGAATCAAGAAAATATGAAGATAGAAATGAGAAAACACCAAACTGAAATTTCAGGTCAAATAACAGGTCTGAAAAACTCAGTAGATGAATTGAAGAAAAACATGGATGAGCTTTCCTATGGGTAAACAGCACCTGAGAATAGAATTAGTACACTTGAAGATGAGATGAATAATAACTCCATACAGCAGTAGAGATTGAAAAAAAGCCTTAAAGCAACTGATCAAACAATGGAAAAATTAGTCAAAGAATGGGAACAGATGAAAATAGAAGTCTATGATAAGCTCAACAGAAACAACTTAAGAATCATTGGAGTCCCAGAGACCCACGAAGAAAATCTCCAGGAAGAATCAAAGGTCAAGAACATCATTAAAGAGAAACTACCAGAGCTAAAGAATACATGTGATCAAATCCTGCATGCCTGAAGAGTACCAACTAAAAAAGACCCCAGAAAAAAACACCCCAAGACACATCCTAGTCACAATGACGAATCCCACAGATAGAGGCAGAATTCTGAAAGCAGCAAGATTGAAAAGAGAAATTACATTCAAGGGAACATCCTTGAGGTTTACTGGAGACCTGTCACCTAAAACACTCAAAGCCAGAAAGCAGTGGTGGGATATAGTGACAAAACAATAAAATAAATGCTTCGCCTAGAATATGCACCAGCAAAACTCACTTTCAGGTTTGAAGGAAAAATACATGGTTTTACAGACAAACAACAGCTCAGAAACTTTACAGACTCAAAACCAGTCTTAAAGAAAAACTGAAAGACCTACTTTAGGTCAAGACTGACCAACAGAGACACCAAACTTTAATATAAAGATGGCATTAAATCCCAGGACAATTCTATCTCTCAATGTCAATGGACTAAATACACCAGTTAAGAGACACAGAGTGGCTAAATGGATCAAAACACTCAATCCAACCTTCTGCAGCCTACAAGAAACACACCTGAATAGTCAGAACAAGGATAGACTCAAAATAAAAGGCTGGAGGAAAATCATCCAAGCAAAAAACACCCATAAAAAAGCTGGAGTGGCCATACTAATATCAGATGATGCAAACTCTATACTCAGTAAAGTTGTAAGGGACAAAGATGGATATTTTTTATTAATCAAGGGATATGTACAGCAGAAAGAAATCACTCTCCTAAACATATATGCACCAAAAGAGGGGCCCGCAAAATATTTAATATAATTGTTGACAAATCTGAAAATTAATATCAATAACAACAAAATAATTGTGGGAGACTTCAACACGGCATTGTAAACACTTGATAGGTCAACCAGACTGAAACCCAACAAGAATATACTAGACCTGAAAAGAGAAATAGAAGAAAGAGGATTAGTATATATACACACACACACACACACACACACACACACATATATATATATATATATATATATATATATAGGATACTCCACCCCCAGAATCCTGGATACACATTCTTCTCTAATGTACATGGGGCATTCTCCAGAATAGACTACATGCTAGCACATAAAACATACCTCCATAATATCAAGAGGATAGAAATTTTGCAGGTTACCTTCGCTGACCACAAGGCCCTGAAATTATATGTGAACTACAAAAGGACACAGAAGAAAAACTTTAATATCTGGAAGTTAAACAGCCTAATACTGAATAACCAGTGGATCCGAGATGAAATCAAAGAGGAAATCAAAACCTTCCTAGAAACAAATGACAATGGAGACACAAACTATCAGAACCTATGGGACACAGCAAAAGCGGTACTGAGAGGAAAATTTATAGCTTTGCAAGCACACATCAAGAAAGAAAAAGGGGCATACCTGAGCAGCTTAATGATGCAGCTCATAGAATTAGAAAGTGCTCAACAAAAGGAACCAAAAATAGGGAGATAGAGGGAAATAATAAAGCTGAGAGCAGAAATCAATGAGTGGAAACCCGAAAAACAATCTGAAAGATCAATAGAAGCAGAAGTTGGTTCTTTGAAAAAATAAACAAGATTGATAGACCACTGGCAAAACTAACAAAGAAAGAGAGAGAGAGAAACTTGATAACTCGTATCAGGAATGAAAAAGGAGAGATCACTACTGATATGGCAGAGATTCAAAGGGTAATTAGAAACTACTTTGAGAAACTTTATGCCACTAAAAATGAGAACCTGGAAGAAATGGGTAAATTCTTGGACTCATAACCTCCCACAGTTGAATGAAGAGGATGTAACATATCTAAACACCCCCATCACTATTGAGGAAATTAAGAAGTAATCAAATATCTACCCCAACAAAAGCCCAGGCCCATATGGATTCACTAATGAATTCTCTCAAACCTTTCAAGAGGAACTACTACCAATCTTGGCAAAACTCTTTCATGAAATAGAAAAAATGGGAACACTTTCAAATAGCTTTTATGAAGCCAACATCACCTTGATACCTAAACCATAGAGATGCTACTAAAAAAGAAAATTACAGACCAATATTGCTGATGAACACAGATGCAAAGATCCTCAACAAAATCCTGGCAAATAGGATTCAATGCCTCATTAAGATCATCCACTACGATCAAGTAGGTTTCATCCCAGAATGCAAGGCTGGTTTAACATCCGTAAATCTATCAACATCATACACAACATCAACAACAAGAAAAATGAAAATCACTTGATCATATCAATAGAAGCAGAGAAAGCATTTGATAAGATCCAACACCAATTCTCAGCAAGATGGGAATGGAAGGAACCTTTCTCAATATAGTTAAGGCCATCTACTGCAAGCCAGAGGCAAATATTGTCCTCAATGGAGAAAAACTGAAAGCCTTCCCTCTAAATTATGGCACAAGACAAGGCTGTCCTCTCTCATCACTCCTATTTAACATAGTACTGGAAGTCCTTGCTATAGCGATTAGGCAAGAAAAAGATATCAAGGGAATCCAGATAGGAAACGAAGAAATCAAGCTCTCACTGTTTGCAGATGACATGATACTCTACTTAGAAACTCTAAAGACTCTACCATAAAACTTCTACAAATAATAAACTCATATAGAAATGTGGCAGGTTACATAATTAACACACAAAAATCAATGGCCTTTCTATACACCAATAATAATTGTAAAGAAATGGACATTAAGAAACAACCCCATTCACAATAGTGCCACACAAACTCAAATATCTTGAAATCAACTTGACTAAAGATGTGAAGGACCTATACAAAGAAAACTATAAAACTCTGCTCCAAGAAATAAGAGAGGACATGCGGAAATAGAAACACATACACTGCTCATGGATTGGCAGGATTAACATAATCAAAATGGTAATACTCCCCAAAGCATTGTACAGATTTAATGTGATCTCTTTACAGATACCCATAACATTCTTCAAAGAAGTGGATTAGGCATTTTTGAAATTTATTTGGAAGAATAAACACTCCAGAATAGCTAAAGCAATCATTGGGAAAAAGAATATGGGAGAAATTACTTTTCCCAACTTTAAACTTTACTTCAAAGCAATAGTTATCAAAACAGAATGATATTGGTATAAAGACAAGACCTCAGATCAGTGGAATAGGTTTGAATACTCAGAGAATGTTCTCCAGACATACAATCACCTAATTTTTGATAAAGAAGCAAGAAATCCTAAATGGAACCAAGAAAGCCTCTTCAACAAGTGGTGTTGGCACAACTGGCTAGCCACTTACAAAATATTGAACTTAGATCCCCAGTTAACATTATGTACGAAGGTAAAATCCAAATGGATTAAAGACATCGATATCAGACCCAAAACCATAAGATATATAGAACAACACGTAGGCAAAACACTCCAGGATATTGCGACTACAGTCATCTTCAAGGAGAAAGGCACTCTCTAAGCAAGTGAAAGCAGAGATTAACAGGTGGGAATGTATTAAGCTAAGAAGCTTCTGCACCTCAAAGTAAATAGTGCCCAGGATACAAGAGCCCCCCACTGAGTGGGAGAAACTATTCACCCAATACCCATCAGATAGGGGGCTAATCTCCAAAACATACAAGGCACTGACAGAACTTTACAAGAAAAAAAATATCTAATCCCATCAAAAAACGAGGAAAAGAATTGGACAGATACTTTGACAAAGAAGAAATACAAATGGCCAAAAGACACATGAAAAAATGCTCCACATCACTAATAATCAGGGAGATGCAAATCAAAACAACTATGAGGTACCACCTCACACCACAGAGATTGCTACACATCACAAAGAATGAGAACAAGCAGTGTTGGCGGGGATGTAGAGAGAAAGGAACTCTTATCTATTGCTGGTGGGAATGCCATCTAGTTCAACCTTTATGGAAAGCAATATGGAGATTCCTCCAAGAACTGAAAATCGAGCTCCCATACAATCCAGCTATACCACTCCTAGGAATATACCCTAGGAACACAAAAATACAATACAAAAATCCCTTCCTTACATCTATATTCATTGCAGCACTATTTACCATAGCAAGACTCTGGAAAGAGCCAAGATACCCTTCAACAGATGAATGGCTAAAGAAACTGTGGTACATATACACAACAAAATATTATGCAGCTGTCAGGAGAGATGAAGTCATGAAATTTTCCTATACATGGATGTAGATGGAATCTTTTATGCTGAGTGAAATATGTCAGAGAGAAAGAGATGCAGAATGGTCTCACACATTTATGGGTTTTAAGAAAAATGAAAGACATTTTGTAATAATAATTTTCAGACACAAAAGAGGGGAGGGCTGGAACTTACAGCCAACCTCATGAAGCTCACCACAAACAGGGATGAGTTTAGTTAGAGAAATAACTAAACTGTAAACTATCCTAATAATGAGAATATATGAGGGAAATAGAAAGCCTGTCTAGAGAACTGGTGAGGGTAGGGTGGGGGGAGAAGGGAGATTTGGGACATTGGAGATGGGAATGTTGCACTGGTGATGGATGGTGTTCTTTACATTGCTGAACCCTAAACACAATCCTGTATTAAATAAATAAAATATATTTATTTATATATAAACATATACTTATATGTTTATATATATGTTTATAAATGTTTATGTTATATATATATGTTATATATATGTTTATATATATTTATATATATTTATATATTTATATGTTTAAATAAAATATATATTAAAAAAAAGAATCACTAGAGTCCCAGATGCCCAGGTAGGAGATCTCCAGGAAGTATCAACTGTCAAAGACATCATCAAAGAGATACTCCCAGAGTTACTGACTTGTTTGAGGCCATTTTGCTATTCTTTCTGCCATAATCCAGCCTTTCACCTAAAGGCTACATGCAGTTTTGCTGTAAGTTCTTGGGCCAAAGAGAAAGGAAAATGCAGCTGCAAAGTATAATTAATCTTTTAGCCCGGAGGAGAGCAACACAGCCCAGTACCATTCCCAGAAAAGAAGCCTTACTCCCTTAACCATATCCCTAAGTTTACAAGACATTCATTATTGTGTATATGCTACATTGTCTGTTCAAGATCACTGAGGCAAGCACATCTTGCACCACCTCCTGATAGTCAAGCAATTAGGAATGCAGCTAGAAGGTCACAAGATGTTTCCATGGATACTGCAAGAAGTATTGCTCACTTGCCTTATTTGGAATAATGAAGTAATTTTCATGCCAAAAGTGTGATTGACATCACCCTTGTACTGCCCCCTTCTCCTTCTCTATATAAGAAGGAGCTGTAGCCAAATAAAGTTGCCCTTGAGCAGTGAGACATTGCCTTGGGTCTTTATTATTAACCTCTCTCAGATTTTTTACAGTGTGGTTGTGCTTCTACCCAGCAAAATAGGAGTGCGGTTGTCTGAGAAGTCTTCCCAGCTAATTCCTGCTGGCCAGGCCCCCCTGGGGGGCTTCAGGACACCGCATTTTGGCGCCCAACGCTGGGCTCGAAGACCACCGCCACACTCCGAACGACTACGGGTCGGCGAGTCCGGAGCTGTTTCGTAAATCGCAGGATATACCCCATCCGGGTAGGCGTTGAAACGAGTTAGCCTTAATCAAATATTTAAACTGCAGTTTTTTTCAGTCGTTCTGATCACCGCCCCTGATTGGCTCTTGGGGCTTCGCCCGTTGGCTTCACTTCCATGGGTGTTTCGTTGAGTACTGAACTTAAATTCATTAAATATATTCAGTCTGAGTTGAAAGCCAGACATGTAGAGGTTACCAAAAAGAATATTTGTAATTTTCTTATGTTTATTCATAATGTATGTCATTGGTTTATTATTACCTGTCCAGAAATTGTTGCGTCCACTTGGGACAAAGTAGGACATGAAATGAGTGATTATTTTGTAAATAATGATGATTCACAGAAGGAAAAAATTATGTTCCAATATTGGAGCCTGTTAAGAGATATCATTGTAACTAAAAATGCCGGAACCGCCAAAGACATCATCCATGCCGTTGAATCTCATGTACAACAAGTCTCCCGTGAGTGTTCCAGGACTCCCTCTCGTTCTAATTCTGTCTCTCATCTCCCTTCTCCCTCTGAGAATACTTCTCCTTGTCCTCCCTCCACCACTGATTCTTCTACCTTTGTCTCCAAAGTAACTAATGCTCTTAAAGATCTCTCTAATGCTTCTCATTTATATCCCTCCCTTACTTCTGTCCATGCTTCTGCTCTATGCACCCAGACCCCTACAGAAGAGGCCGCTGCACCCTCTGTGCAAAATCCTAAACAGCCCTTCACTTCCCTAGCTTCAGCTCCGTCCCTGTTCCACCAAAACCTTTACTCCCCTCACCACCCTCCCCTCCTTAGCCAGCAATTGCAACAATACAAAGCCTTTAATTGGAAAAGCCTCAAAGAGCCATTTCAAGCCGTAACCTCCTATGGCCCCCAAGCCCCTTACACGCTCTCCTGCTTAAAATCTAAAAACTGAACTCTTTGTCTCTTGGGAAGTTAACTTTTTTTTCCATTGCAAAGCCCCTGCAAATAGGCAGGAATCCTAATCTCTAAGCTCTTATAGCTAGCCTCGCCTCTTTTCATACCTTAAAGGTACAGCACACACTTTCCAGGTCCCAGATTGCCAACATGGCTCTTGCTGCCCTCTGTGCCTGGAAGTCGCTCCCCAGAGCTGGCATTCCAGCAGCTCCCCCACACCGGCAACAAACTGTTACTGCTTTCTCCCTCCCCCCCCCTTTTTCTGACTTGAGTTCCCAACTCACCACAATTACATCCATAGTCTCTCACCTCTCTAACAAACTTGATAATGCTCTTGGCTCAAAAACCAGCGCTACCTTTCCTGTCTTTCTCCCTAATGGAAAAAGTCTTCCCCTGCCTGCTCAGCAGCCTCCACCGCGGAGAACGCTCAGTCCCTAACCATGGCAGATTCCCTCCTCTCACCGCTCCCCCTCTTAAAGCTATAGAAATGAAACTACTTGGCCAAATTGAAAATCTTAAACAAATCTTAAGCCTTCAAAAACAGGCTGCTTCTCTTAATTCACAGGTTTCTGCCTTTCAGGCGTTTCCCCCCCCTCCTAAATCTATAGTTGTCTGTCCTCTGCCCACTGAATTCCACGGCCAAGCCCCCCCTCTTGAGAACTCAAAGAGACAAACTAATGAAAGTAAGGCTAAGTGCCATAAAACAGAAACTGCTGCAGTGCCTACAAAAAATTCTAAGGGCACAGTAAGCAGGATAATTACAAAGTATCATCTGCTAAGCCATAAAACCTTGCGATATCTACACTTTGCTGTTAAAACTTCTGAGCCTAATGTACCCTTTAAACCAATCCTCAGCCTCCTTCAGCCTCTTTCCTGCCAGCCTTGGAAAACAGCCAGCTCAAGCCCTGCCACTCCCACTTTAAGCCTTCCAATTCACCTTGAAATACCCAATCTTTGTTATTCAAAAAAAATCTGAAAAGTAGCATCTCTTGCATATTCTCAAATCAATTAATAAAACCATGATCCCCATAGTGCTTTTGCAACCCAAATTCCCCTCTTCAGTTGCCATTCCCTCTAATTCCAATAAATTAGTAATTAATCTTAAAAGATTGCTTTTTTTTCTATATATCATTACACCCTGCTAACTGTAAATAATTTGCCTCTAACCTTCCTGCTGTTAACTGTGCTAGCCCCTCCCCAAGTTATCAGTGAAAAACTCTGCTTCACCTTGTCAGCCCTACAATTCGTCAAATATGTGTTATTAGGTTTAGTGCATTAAGTAGTGTAAAGTAATTATTAAAACATTAAAAAGCAACAGAAAAATAAAGGCAATAAATTTTTTTTTCATGCCTCTCAAAAAATTTTAAAGCAAGGTCATAATTCTGTCACTTTACAGATAACAAAATGTTGGTAAAAGAAAAACTTCTTTGTGTTTTCAAATCCAAACAAACATAAAAGTGTTAAATTTAAGTCTTATGTTTCTATTAAAAATTTTATTTTAATTTTTAAAGTATTTACAAAATTATGTCAAAAATAATGTAGTTAGCCTTTTTAAACAATATAGTTAATTTAATGCACAGTGAACACCTAGGTGTGCTTTATAGTACCCTTAGTTTTAACTTTGTGCTACAGCAATGGTTGTTCTTTATTTCTGCATTAAAAAAAAAAACTATTATTTTAAGTGCATTCAAAATATCAGCACATTATACAAATCTGTATATTTGTGTCGCAGTAAAAAAATAATATTGATGAAAAATATATTATATATAATTTTATAAGTAATATATAAAAGTAACTAAACTTTATAAGCAAATTAACTAGTATTAAATATAATTTTAGTCTTAAGTTCTAGGTGTGTAAATGCATCAAATGTCTTTAACTATATTTTGTAATAATCTAAGCATTTAGTTAATTTAGTATATAATATTTTTTACAAATTATTCACTTAAAGTCTTCATAGTAAAAACAGTTGTTTGTATTTTTAAAATCAGTTTTTTATACCTTTAATAATCATAGTTCATGCTATTGTGTTTAATCATAAAAATTTTAACACTTTATTGCAGCTGTCTTACTGTTCTACTGCAAAACCAATTTAAAGAAAACCTATTCATTTACAGCAAATGATTTCATACTTCAGAGTGAAGACTCCTTCTACAGTGCTTATTAACCATTTTACTTAATGTTTTAAACTTCAAATTAAAATTGTTTTAAAAATGTTTTGTGTTAAATCTAAACCTTAAAATTTATTTTCAGCAAAGTTCCACTCCATCTACATTAAGTACTTCTCAAAACTAAAAAAGTTTTTCTACAAAATTTTTTTTTCTTCTCACAAACATGCTAGCTAAATATTTAAAAGCGCTTGTCAATTTTTTATAAATAAGTCTTAAATCAATCCTTTTGTCTGTTTATGTGTCTGTTGTGATGAATGAAAGTGGCCACAAATGTAAAATGTTGTATTTAGTGTTGTTTTGTTTTGTCTGTTTATTTGTTATCTCTACATTTTATAATAATACAATTTTTAAAGCCTTATCCATTTTTCAAATTTCAATTAATTTTTTCAACCTAGTTCAGTCTGGTCAGTTCACAAACTGGCATCTTGCAACTAAAAATCATGTGTTAAAAATTATATATTAAGCTAGCTTTGTCCTTCTAAAAACATAGCGGAAAGTGTGAGAGATGGCAAACCCCAGATTTCTCAATGGCCATCGGGGATAACTTTTCCCTGGAGAATTTCTGGACTTTGCCGTCACCCGGCTTTCCTGTTATGTGTAAATTCAGGCCTATATAATATGTATTTATAGCTAAAAAATAGCATCTAGCTTTAAAATAATAACTAAAAAGTTTAAAAAAAAAATCATTTAGGTTCAGTTTAAAAGTTTTTATAAAAATTGGCGATTGTTAATTATAAAAATTTTTTAAATGCTGAAGTCTAACAAAAAATTTCCGCAGCCTTCCACAGTCCTGTCTTCATCCACTTCAAAAAAGCCTGTCACCCCTCCTGCCAGCCGCCTTTCCTGCAAACCTGTTTCTAACTGACTCCACCTTTGACAATGCTGAATTAAGCACTCTGCCTAGCTGCCTTAAATGCCCACCATTGCAACCAACAACCTCCATTGCAAACAAGTCACGGTTGTAAAACTTTGCTTACTCAAACCATATATATGCCCGCCTGTTCAACAATCAGACAGTTGCAATCAAACCATTATTGTTAACAACTCTTCCATCTTCATTGAAGCCCCCAACTCCACTTATTTTGTTTACTCCACTGCATTTTCTCCCCATATTGTTACTGAAATGTTTCTTGCTTATCATAATTATTATGTTTTAGCTTTGTTAAAGCCTACATTAACCATCAAACCTGTTGGTCCGGTTTCCACCTTGAACCTCATCCTGCAAATTGTCAATGCCTCTGCCCAAGCGCTCTCCAACACCAGCTATGAACACTGTTGAATCTGCAATTCACCAGTTTCGCCGTTTTATGAAAGCATCACAACGTTTAAACCTCCTATCTACACCAATGACTCTAAACTTCTTCTCTGGAAAGTTCAGCCTCAACGTCATTAACTCACTATTGGGCAAGTTGTGAGCTACGAACTCTGCCTTCTGGCCCATCCTCCTCCTCTCAAGTTATTTTAAATCTTATAAATGCCTCTGCTCTAGCCCTCACAAACCCATATTATGAACACTGTTAGCTTAGCTTCTCTCCTCAACCCCTACGATACTGTTAGTTCCCTTGCTGATGTAGTTCTTCAAAATCGTCGTACTTTATATTTTGCCCTTATGAAAGAGGGGGGAGTCTGTGTAGCCCTTAAGGAACAATGTTGTATTTTTAAAGACAAAACTGGATTAGTTAGGGACAGCGTCCAACATATTGGTGATGGTATAAAAGATTTTGAAAAACATTTCGATGAAGAACAAGGCTGGTACCAGGATTGGTTTTTCTCTTCCCCTTGGTTCCACACAATCTTGTCCACCATTGTGGGCCCTCTTATTAGCCTCATGCTGCTCTTTTCTCTTGGCCCATGGACTTTCCGCAAACTTACTGCCCTTGTTAAAAACCAAGTAAATGAGACGGCAAAAACCTCTGTTCAAGTTCACTACCAACAGTTAACCCAACGTGACTCCTGTGAAAACTTGGCTATTGTCACCAAGCCGCCCTTCCAGCCACTAAGTTTTCAGGAGATAAAGCGCATAGCTAACAAACGGAGCTCGCTCCGGTACTTGTGCTCTCGGCTGTGGAGATACCTACGACGGGATTAGCAAGGTCCCAGTTAGGACACGGCCCTAAAAGGCTACAACACATAATTCGGATCTCTGTGCACACCCACGGCGCTTGTAGCCACCTTTTAAATGCGGCTTTGGCCGTGTCCGACCTGGTCAAACCTTGTAGCCTAAGACACGGTTCTTCCACCCGCTCACGACTTTCCTTCTTTTATTAGAAGAGAAAGGGGGAGATGTTGGGGACTGACTTGTTTGAGGCCATTTTGCTATTCTTTCTGCCATAATCCAGCCTTTCACCTAAAGGCTACATGCAGTCTTGCTGTAAGTTCTTGGGCCAAAGAGAAAGGAAAATGCAGCTGCAAAGTATAATTAATCTTTTAGCCCGGAGGAGAGCAACACAGCCCAGTACCATTCCCAGAAAAGAAGCCTTACTCCCTTAACCATATCCCTAAGTTTACAAGACATTCATTATTGTGTATATGCTACATTGTCTGTTCAAGATCACTGAGGCAAGCACATCTTGCACCACCTCCTGATAGTCAAGCAATTAGGAATGCAGCTAGAAGGTCACAAGATGTTTCCATGGATACTGCAAGAAGTATTGCCCACTTGCCTTATTTGGAATAATGAAGTAATTTTCATGCCAAAAGTGTGATTGACATCACCCTTGTACTGCCCCCTTCTCCTTCTCTATATAAGAAGGAGCTGTAGCCAAATAAAGTTGCCCTTGAGCAGTGAGACATTGCCTTGGGTCTTTATTATTAACCTCTCTCAGATTTTTTACAGTGTGGTTGTGCTTCTACCCAGCAAAATAGGAGTGCGGTTGTCTGAGAAGTCTTCCCAGCTAATTCCTGCTGGCCAGGCCCCCCTGGGGGGCTTCAGGACACCGCAGGTAGGGTGGGGGGAGAAGGGAGATTTGGGACATTGGAGATGGGAATGTTGCACTGGTGATGGATGGTGTTCTTTACATTGCTGAACCCTAAACACAATCCTGTATTAAATAAATAAAATATATTTATTTATATATAAACATATACTTATATGTTTATATATATGTTTATAAATGTTTATGTTATATATATATGTTTATATATATTTATATATATATTTATATATTTATATGTTTAAATAAAATATATATTAAAAAAAAGAATCACTAGAGTCCCAGATGCCCAGGTAGGAGATCTCCAGGAAGTATCAACTGTCAAAGACATCATCAAAGAGATACTCCCAGAGTTAAAGACTACAGGCAATCAAATCCTGCATGTCTGAAGAGTACCAGCTAGAGGAGACCCAAAGAAAAACACCTCAAGACACATCCTCATTATGATGAAAAATCCCACAGATAGAGATAGAATACTGAAAGCAGCAAGATCAAAAAGGGAAATTACATTCAAAGTAGCATCCATGAGATTTAGAGCAGACATGTCACAAGAAATTCTCAAGGCCAGAAGATAGTTGTGGGATATTGTGACAAGACTGAATGAAATGTATGCCTCACCGAGTATACTGCACCCTGCCCGACTCACGTTCAGGTTTGAAGGAAAGATACTTAGCTTTATAGATAAACAACAGGTCAGAAACTTCACAGATGAAAAACCAGCCTTAAAGGAAAAATTGAAAGGTCTACTTTAAGACAAGAGTGACTAACAAACACAGCAAACTTATCTACAAAGATGACATTAAATCCCAGGACAATAATGTCCTTCAATGTCAATGGACTAAATTCACCAATTAAAAGACACAGAATGTCAAAATGGGTCAAAAAGATGAATCCAACCTTCTGCTGTCTACAAGAAACACACCTGAATAGTCAGAATATACATAGACTCAAAATCAAAGTCTGGAGGAAAATCATCCAATCAAACAACACACTTAAAAAAGCTGGGGTGGCCATATTAATATCTGATGACACCAATTTCAAACTCAGAAAAGTTGTAAGGGACAAAGATGGACACTATGTACTAATCAAGGGATATGTGCAACAGAAAGAAATCAGACTATTAAACATATATGCACCCAATGAGAGACCAGCAAATTACCTAACAAAATTACTGTCAAATTTGAAAGAAGACATCAATAATAACACAATAATTGTGGGAGACCTCAACACGGCCCTGTCAACACTTCATAGGTCAACCAGACTGAAACCCAAGAGCCCTAGATTAATGGAAGAGGACTAGTATATATAGGACACTCCACCCCAAAAAACCTGGATACACATTCTTCTCCAATTTACACAGGTCATTCTCCAGGATAGACTACATGCTGACACATAAAAAATACCTCCATAAAATCAAGAGGCTAGAAATCTTGTAGTCTATCTTTGCTGACAACAGTCTCTGAAATTGGATGTGAACTACAAAGGCATTCAAAAGAAATAGTTTAACAATTGGAAATTAAACAGCCTGCTACTGAACAACCAGTGGGTCTGAAATAAAATCAAAGTGGAAATCAAAACTTTCCTGGAAACAAATGATAATGAAGACACAAACTGCCAGAATCTATGGGACACAGCAAAAGCAGTCCTGAGAGAAAAAATTTAAAGCTTTGGAAGCACACATCAGGAAGGAATAAGGGGCATACCAGAATAACTTAATGACGCAGCTTATAAAATTAGAAAATGACCAACAAAAGGAACCAAAAATAGGAGACAGAGGGAAATAACAAAACTGAAAGCAGAAATCAATGAAGTGGAAAACAAAAAAACAATCGAAAGATCAACGAAAGCAGCAGTTATTCCTTGAAAAAATAAACTAGATTGATAGACTATTGGCAGAACTCACAAAGAAATTGAGAGAGAGAAACCTGATAACCTGTATTAGAAATGAAAATGGGGAGAGAACGACAGATATTGCAGAGATCCAAAGGGTAATCAGAGACTACTTTGATAAACTTTATGCTACTAAACATGAGAACCTAGAAGAAATGGATAAATTTTTGGACACTTATAACCTTCCACAGTTAAGTAAGGAGGATGTAGCATATTTAAACAACCCCATCACTATTGAGGAAATTGAAACTGTAATCAAACATCTGCTCCCCCCAAAAAAAAGCCCAGAACCAGATGGATTTATTAATGAATTCTTTCAAACCATTCAAGAGGAGCTACTACCAATCCTAGCCAGGCTTTTCCATGAAATTAAAAAAAACTGGAGCACTCCCAAACAGCTCTTATGAAGCCAACATCACCTTGATACCAAAACCAGATAGAGATGCTGCCAAAAAATAAAATTACAGACCAATATCCCTGATGAATGCTTATGCAAAGATCTTCAACAAAATCCTGGCAAATAGGATCCAATGCATCATCAAGAAGATCATACACTATGACCAAGTAGGTTTCATACCAGGAATGCAAGTATGGTTTAACATCCTTAAATCGATCAACATCATACACAACATCAACAACAAAATAAATAAAAATCACATGATCATTTCAATAGATGCAGAGAAAGCATTTGATAAGGTCCAACAGGTATTCTTGATCAAAACTCTCAGGAAGTTGGGAATGAAACAAACCTTTCTCAATCTAATTGAAGCCATTACCACAAGCCAATGACAAATATTATCCTCAACTGAGAAAAATTAAAAGCCTTTCCTCTAAATTCTGGTACAAACAAGGCTGTCCTCTCTCACCACTCCTCTTCAACATAGTACTGGAAGTGCTTGTTATAGCGATCAGGTAAGAAAAAGATATCAAGGGAATCCAGATAGGAAAGGAAGAAGTCAAGCTCTCAATGTTTGCAGATGACATGATACTCTACTTAGAAGACCCTAAAGACTCTACCAAAAAGCTTCTAGAAACAATAGACTCATATATCAAGGTGGCAGGCTACAAAATGAACACACAGAAATCAATGTCCTTTTTATACCCCAATAATGATAGGGAAAAGATGGAAGTCAAGAAGGCTTGACATTAGTGCCACACAAACTCAAATATCTTGGAGTCAACTTGACTGAAGACGTGAAGGAACTATACAAAGAAAACTATAAAGCCCTGCTCCAAGAAATAAGAGAGGACACAGGGAAATGGAAACACATACCCTGCTCATGGATTGGCAGCATTAACATAATTAAAATGGCAATACTCTCCAAAGCATTGTACAGATTTAATTCGATCCCTTTACAGATACCCATGACATTGTTCAAAGAAGTGGATCAAACACTTATGAAATTCATCTGGAACAATAAACACCCTCGAATAGCTAAAACACTCCTAGGGAAAAGAAAAATGGGAGGCATTACTTTCCCCAACTTTTAGCTGTATTACAAAGCAATAATTATCAAAACCACATGGTATTGGAATAAAGACAGTGGAAATAGGCTTGAGTGCTCAGACTATGTTCCCCAGACATATAATTACCCAATTTTTGACAAAGGAGCAATAACTCCAAAGTGGAGCAGGAAAACCTCTTCAACAAGTGGTGCTGGCAGAATTGGTTAGCCACTTCCAAAAAAGCAAAATAGGCCCCAATTAATATCATGTATAAAGGTAAAATTCAAATTGATTAAAGAGCTTGATATCAGACCTGATACCATAAGGTATATACAACAATACGTAGGCAAAATACTTCATGACATTGAGACTAAAGGCATCTTCAAGGAGGAAACAGCACTTTCCAACCAAGTGGAAGCAGAGATCAACAGATGGGAATACATTAAGATGAGAAGCTTCTGCACCTCAAAATAAATAGTGCCATGGATACAAGAGCCACCCACTGTGTGGGAGAAACTATTCACCCAATACCCATTAGATAAGGAGCTAATATCCAAAATATACAGGTCACTGACAGAACTTTATAAGAAAAAAACACCTAATTCCACCAAAAAATGGGGAGAAGAAATGAACAGATACTTTGATAAAAAAGAAATACAAATGGCCAAAAGGCACATGAGAAAATGCTTCTCATCACTAATCATCAGGGAGATGCAAATCAAAACAATGATGAGATACCATATCACACCACAGAGATAGGCACACAACACAAAGGATGAGAACAATCAGTGCTGGTGGGGATGTGGAGAGAAAGGAACTCTTATCCACTGCTGGTGGGAATGCCATCTAGTCCAACAGCTATGGAAAGCGATATGGAGATTCCTCCAAAATCTGAAAATTGAGCTCCCATTCGACCCAGCTATTCCACTCCTAGGGATATACCCTAGCAATACAAGAATACAATACAAACCCCCTTCCTCACACTTATATTTATTCCAGCACTATTCACAATATCCAGGTTCTGGAAACAACCAAGATGCCCTTCAACAGACGAATGACTAAAGAAACTGTGGTACATATACACAATGGAATATTATGCAGCTGTCAGAAGTGATGAAGTCATGAAATTTTCCTATACATGGATGTACATGGAATCTATCATGCTGAGTGAAATAAGTCAGAGGGAGAGAGAGAGATGCAGAATAGTCTCACTCATCTATGGGTTTTAAGAAAAATAAAAGTCATTTTTGCAACAATCCTCAGAGACAATGAGTGGAGGGCTGGAACTTTCAGCTCACTCCATGAAGCTCACCACAAGAGTGGTGACTGCAGTTATAGAAATAACTACACAGAGAACTACCATAATCATGTGAATGAATGAGGGAACTGGAAAGCCTGTCAAGCGTACATGTGGGGGTGGGGTGGGATGGAGGGAAATTTAGGACATTGGTTGTAGGAATGTTGCACTGGTGAATGGGGGTGTTCTTTACATGACTGAAACCTAATCACAATCATATTTGTAATCAAGATGTTTAAATAAAAATAAAAAGTTAAAAAATGATTCATGGCCACTGTTAAAGCTAAGAACTATTTCCAAATAACTGGTCATGTTATGGTCAATTAATCTGTGTTGGGCATATGCTATATTTTTTATTTTTATATTGCATCCCTCTTGTCTGGTATCTATTACTTTCAAAGGCATGGGGTGAAATTTAGTTTTATTTTCTCCCTTGTTATTTTCTTTTCTTGCTAAACTCCCTTGAGTTATTGTGTCAATAGCATGCATTGTATTCCTTTTTCTTTCTGATTTGGCTTGTCACCTTTTTCATCAAAGTGTATTCTGGGATCTTCCATTTCACTGTTCATAAGTCTAATCATCTTCATGCTTCTATTTTATTCTATTAATTTATACTTGAGTCAATACTACAGTGCAAAGAGCAAAAGTTAAAATAACACAATACATATTTTTGAATGAGTTCATGCCATCAAAGTGAGCAATGTCTTCCATCACTGTTCTGATATTCTTTTATATTAGTGCTGACTGCATCTATTAATGCTCACTTGGGTTTCTCATCTATTTTGTGAAATATGGAATTTGGGGATTTATTTGTGTACCCTCCTCACCTCTCTGGGCTAGCATGAACTAGATTTTTGCTGGCTGATACCTTCTCTGGCCATTTCCCCTTCTATTCTTGACTGATTGTCTTCCAGTTGTCCTAAGTGAGAACGTGGCCCTAAAGAAAGTTTAGATCTTTTTCTTGAATGAAGTGACTGAAATCAAATCCATGGATGGGAGCTACTTGCAGGCCGGATAACTTGGGTTAACAAGGAAGACAGGTGTCCATTCTAGGAGGAGATCATTAATGTAGATTTCTTCAAGGGGAGTACTGATGTTTCATGCAGGTGAGTGTATATATTTAAGTTATGCTTCTTTATGGGGATTGAAAGTTTGGTGATTAAGAAGCTTTGATGCATGGAGAGTTTCTACTTTTATCTCAGCTTGTGAATGAGTACTTGATTGTGTACATGTTTAAGTACGAGAATATGTATGTGTGTACATGTATATGAGTGTGCTCATATTGAAGAAATTCATGACCCATCAGGCAAGTTGGACAGGAGTCTACAGGAGTTATAAAACCCTCATAGGATTGGGAGGAGCAGGTGGAGGGAATCAGTGGGCCAATAAAAGTAACAAATGGAGAAGTGTGATGCAGGACAGACTATCCTGATAAAATGATTTCTTCTCCCTTTACTTCATTCTCAAGGCTCCTAAGCCTTGCATTGTTTCCTCCTGCCTTTCAAGCTGTGTGTGACCTGAAGGAGATGATACTAATGAAAGGTTCTCATAGGTCTTAGGGAAAGGAAAAGTCACCAGTCTTGGGTGTCTTGGTTCCCAGATGTGCTCTTACATGAGACTGGGATGGTGATGTGAGTTCAAAGTGGTCCAGGTTCATTTGCACTGGGTTGTCCAAAGCATGGGGTATTGAAGTGGGACTCTGTATTATCCAAATATGATTTCTGTATTATCCAAATATGCTTTTAAACCTCAGGCTTGAACATCCTTCAAATGAAAGTTACTTCCTTTCTCTGGGATTTGTGGATAGAAGATGTGGCTTCTGTCCCTCATCTTCTCAATATGTTTACAAGCCAAGACACACAACCTTTATGGAAAGCAATATGGAGATTCCTCCAAAAACTGGAAATCGAGCTCCCATATGACCCAGCTATACCACTCCTAGGAATACACCCTAGGAACACAAAAATACAATACAAAAATCCTTTCCTTACACCTATATTCATTGCAGCACTATTCACCATAGCAAGACTCTGGAAACAGCCAAGATACCCTTCAACAGATGATTGGCTAAAGAAACTGTATACACAATGGAATATTATGCAGCTGTCAGGAGAGATGAAGTCATAAAATTTTCCTATACATGGATGTAGATGGAATCTATTAAGTGAAATATATCAGAGAGAGAGAGAAAGATGCATAACGGTCTCACTCATTTATGGGTTTTAAGAAAAATGAAAGACACTCTTGTAATAATAACTTTCAGACACAAAAGAGAAAAGAGTTGGAAGTTACAGCTCACCTCATGAAGCTCACCACAAACAGGGATGAGTTTAGTTAGAGAAATAACTACATTTTGAACTATCCTAATAATGAGAATGTACGAGGGAAATAGAAAGCCTGTCTAGAGTACAGGTGGGGGTTGAGTGGGGAGGAGGGAGATTTGGGACATTGGTGATGGGAATGTTGCACTAGTGATGGGTGGTGTTCTTTACATGACTGAAACCCAAACACAATCATGTATGAAATAAAGTTGTTTAAAAAAAAAAAGACACATAACCTGCTCTGTTCTTTTGAACAAACGTGACCCAAAGTCCCTCAGATCTCTGCATTTTCAAGCACTTGGAAGGCTCTTAAGCAGTGTCCCCCATGGCTTATTCTGCTTGAAAAGCTACAGCATGGGTAACCTGCTGTGTAGAGGCTTGTAGTGCAGCTGCTACCCCAGCCACTTGGCAACTGAGGAATAGATAAAAAGGAGGAGGTATCCCAAGATGGGTTACTATTAAGTAAGGAGGTAATGCAGTAACATGTATAAAATGTATACAATGGGGTCACAAAATTCCCAGTGGATTTCCCATATTCCATCATGGGCAGTGTATTTGGACCCTGTCTAATGGAAGTCACAAGAAAAGTGGAAGTTCAAGTCAAATAAGTTTAGGAAAAACTTAATTTAATTTGCCTACTTTACTGGGGTAGTGGAGTCTATGGTTAAAAGCCTACTCTATTCCTTTCCCTGGTTGTCTCCCTTCTCTGCCTTGGCCCCATTGTATCTTCTTTCTGACAAGCAACCTCTCTGAGGTCAAAGAAATAGGACCTCTAGAAATGAGGTGAGGACTTGTGTTCATCTCGTGGTTTGTCTTATCTTAAAGTAGATCTTTTGTTTCATCCTTTAAGGCTCGTTTTGAGGCTCTAAAGTTTGTTTATTTGTGAAGTTGTGTATCTTTTTTTCAGACCCTCCAAACCTGCATATAAGTCTGGCTTGGTGAAGTACTCTTAGCAAAGCATTCATTTCATTGAGTTTTATCACTATATACCACCACTGCCTTCAGGCCTTCAGGATTTTTTTCTGACAAATCTGTAGTAAATCTTAGAGATACTTCTTTGAATGTAATTTCTCTTTTTGATCTTGATTCTTTCAGTATTCCATCCCTATCTATGGGGTTTACCATTGTGAATAGGATGTGTCTTGGGGTGCTTTTCTTTGGATTTTTTTGGCTGGTACTCTTTGGGCTTGTAGGATTTGGTTGCATGTAAGCTTTAGCTGTAGGAGTTTATCTACAATGATATCCTTGATTGTTGAAACTTCTTGGGGGTTTTCTTCTATTTTACTCTGTTCACATACCTTGAGGACTTTTTCTATTGTTTGCTCATTTGTTTTGAGGCTCTTTTCTAATCTCTTCTGCTGTCCGGAGTTTGTAATGCATCTCATCTTCCAGTTCACTGATTTTGTCTTCAGCAGCTATTCCTTTGTTAGACTTTCCAGTGAGGTTTTTATTTTGCCTACCAAGTTTTTAGCCCTGTTATTTCAGTTTCAAGATTTCTTATTTATACTCTCAAATCATCATTTGTGGCATGTTGAGTTTGTTTCGTACTTCTTTTTAGTTCTGTGAATATCCTCTGTATTTTTTCTCTACAGTCCTTATCTGAGAGGCTTAGATGGTTGGGTTTTTTTTATTTTTTTTATTTTTTCAGATTATTAGAGCTACGATCTTCAATCTCTAAGCACAGTAGAGGCCTGCATTGTTTCCCCATTGTCACAGTTGGAGTGTGATGATTTCTATGTCCTGTGCTCACATTACTTAACTAGAAGAAATATGTGGCTGTGGAGCAGATTGGAGTTGCTATGCTCCACTGGATTCTGTCTGTCACCTGGGCAACTTCCAGGTTCCAATGCCACAGGCTCTGCTGCCATGGTCTCTGCTATCTTCAGGACCTGGGTTTTGCAGTTCTTGATCCCTGCCTCAGATTCTTTTTTTTTTCTTCCCCGCCTCATATTCTGTCCCTCACATGGGTACTGCTGCTGTGGTTTCCAGGTCAAGACTTCGTAAAGGTGCTTCTAATTGCCAAAATGGGTTTCCAGGTCAAGACTTCATAAAGGTGCATCTAATTGGCCAAAATGAGGCGTGTTCTGTATATTTTTTTCCCTTGTGATCCTGAGAATCTGGTGTTAATCTGGTGTTTCAAGTGTTCCTGAAATATTGTGTCTCTTTTGATATGATCACATTTGGGAAGAAAAACTCTGCCAGTGAATGTCAGTGTTTGAGAAGATTCTTTCAGTACTCATTTAGATTCAAAAACATAATTTGAATCTTGTAGAGACTTACACAGTGGGAGAAGTGCTGAACAATTCATTCTCACGAGGTATCCCTAGGAAAATTGGAGCTGTTATTATGCTGGAAAACAAAAGGTGTACAAGATATACTCATTGGTAATTTTTCCTGTAGGGAAGTATATTAATTCATGAAAGCTAAGGTAATAAAATGCCACAGATCAAGTAACGTACACAACAGACTTTCTTTTTTCATCATCTGAAGGTGAGAAGTTTTTAAAGTTTGGTTAGGTGGTTATCTGGGTAGGACCCTATTCCTGACCAACCAGACACCTGCCTTTTCCTATGTCCTCAAAAGGTAGTGCCTTTTGGGTGTGCCTCTTACAAAGGTAGTAATCCTGTTGAATTGGGGAGCCACTCTAATCATTTCTTTTAACCAAGCTTTTCTCCCCACAAAGTTCTATTTTCAAATACCATCAAGCTGGTAGCTTCTTGGGGAAACAGATGTCCTTTCCATAACAGGAAACACACACAGATTTGTTCTAAATCCCAGTGAATCCCAGCATCCTATGATGACATTGCCCAATTGGAGTGAAGTGTCTCATGTGAATTCTTTACAGGAACCTTCTCATCTCTAAAAAACAGATTTTATCATTCCCTTGATTTTACATAAGAGACAGATGAGGTTGAAGGTACTTAAGAAACTTGCCTAAAGCCTAGAGTTAGTGTGAGATAGAACCAGAAGGGAGCCCAGATCTGTCTAATGCAAATTCCCGTTCCTTTAACTTGGTACTCCCAGCTATAGGCAGCCTCTCTCACATGTCTCTGTTCAGGCTCTTGGACTTTGATATCTTCACATTGCACACTGAAACTATCAATCCTCTATCTATCTATCTATCTATCTATCTATCTATCTATCTATCTATCTATCTATCTATCTATCTATCTATCATCTATCTATCTATTTTTGCAGTGAGAGTGGTGGGTAGGGTCTTTGGGTCCCACCTGTGGTTCTTAACTGCTATTTCTGTTTCTCTGCTCAAAAATTACACCCCTATCTTGGTAGTGCTTGGGGGACCATATGCAGTGTTATTTTGTGTGTCTTATGATTTGGGGGTGGAGGTGGTGGTGTGTATGGACATTAGGGAGGACTTGATTTGCTCATATCAGCTTGCGATCGCTCCTAAAGCTAGAGTCAGAAGGTGGTAGGAGCGCTAGAGGATCACAAACTGAGGGAATGCTCATACATTCTCCTGGGTGAGATTTCAGAGTTCTCTCCACTGTTTCTCAGTGTAGGTCAGTTTGGGCTTCCTGCCAGCCCAGCATCACAGGCTATAAGCAACTTCCTTGGAGGCATGGTTGGTGCTGCATATGTCATGAATGAGTACTCTAATAGGTCTGAATCCTCTCTAATTTCATTAGTCACCCAGTGTCACTCTGTACTTCTCTTAATAGTCAATTAAAAGTCACAAAGGTGCAACCACATTTAAGAGAAGGGGAATTCTTTGAAGCTATGCAAATTTCTATAGAAGCATATGCGATATAGGGGATATTATTGCAGCCATTTGGACGATGTCCCTCTGCCTCCTATGCAAAGGCAAGGCAGTTGGTCTGCATGAAAGATGGAGCAAAGTCTCATTTAGATGGAAAGAAGAGGGGCTGTGGGGGCTGGTCTTTATTATGTAGGAGGAAGAAATCACTAAGGAATGGGAATCAGGAAATAGCAAGGATGCGCCAGAGATTCCTGGCTGTGTTCTCAGGGTAGATGGTTGGTGGGCTATCTGCTGAGTGAGAGAATGTGGGAGGAAGAGCAGGAAGTGGGAGTGAATCTATTGATGGATTTAGCTCTGACCACTCCGAGTTGTTTTCATTAAAATTCTTCCAATCATTAGACTGGGCAACAGTGTGGAACTTGGATAAGACTATATATCTAGTTCTTTTAGCACTTCTGTATGGAAATATGTGAGGTTCCCGGACAGAAAAGAACCACAGTGGGACAGGATTTAAAGCAGAGGAGAACACCAGAGAAAGGAAGCTGGTAAACAGGATAGTACAATATTGGTAAAACTTGCCTGATTATCAAGAGCTTGTTAAAAAGAAAAATTCCCAGGCCCTACCCACACATACTGAATCAAGATCTTTTCGGGAGGGACCTGGAAATCTTTTCTTACCAAATGCCCTAGGGGATTCTGATGATGGGGTGCATTGGCCAACACGAGGGTGGGGGTGTGGTTACAGGTGTGGACTCAATGCAGGGGTAGGTGTAACACATCAACAAACATTACAGGGGTTCCCTCCCATCCCTGGCCATGTGCTGCACTGTCACCTGGAATGAAGGGTTAGGCTATGGAGACTCACAAATAAGAGCCTAAATCATGGCTCCCCTTTGTGTTTGAAGCAATGTGAATCTTCTCAGACTTGTTTCTTATCTCTGGGGATAATGACACAGCTGCTCTCTGGATTATCTTGAGGATTTCAACACCCATTGGGCAGGTGTGTGGCTCTGATCTGATGTCATGCAGATAGGAACTAATTGGAGTCAGTGCCATATTCCTCAAGTGAAAGGGACAAATGCTCCCCAAGAAGACTGACCTTCCTTTGGATGTGGGACACAAATGGAGAATTCCCAGGTCATGAATAATTGGTCTCACTAAGCTACATATTGAAGAGTTTTCATGACTCTCTCATTTCCTTCCCTACGTTTGATAAGCCCAAGGTTGAGTCATAATTGGGGAGATGCTAAGTGAGGCCCTGGGTTTGATAAGCCCAGGAATGAATCAGGGTTGCTAGGTGAGGCCCACCCCTTCTGCTCTTTGGGGGTTGGCAGGTAAGGAGAACCTGGCTTGGAGAAAGGAATGGGCTTGGCTGGGGGTTGGCAAGTGACAATTATTAGGGATAGAGGAGCCCTTAGCCTTATATACAACAGCTCTACCCTGGGGTAGAGCACTGTCTAGTGCGTAGGTTAGTAAAAAGCAAAAGGCACAGAAGCGGGGCCGGCGAGGTGGCGCTAGAGGTAAGGTGTCTGCCTTGTAAGCGCTAGCCAAGGAAGGACCGCGGTTCGATCCCCCGGCGTCCCATATGGTCCCCCCAAGCCAGGGTGATTTCTAAGCACTTAGCCAGGAGTAACCCCTGAGTATCAAACGGGTGTGACCCCCCCCCCAAAAAAAAAAAAGGCACAGAAGCCAGAATATCAGGCCAATGCAACATGGTTGAGCAGTTGGTATGAATCTTGCCCCTTCCTCTGGAACTCTTGACATTATTATTATGGCATCTGATGGCACTTTTTTATTTGCCAGAGGATGTTCCTGAATCTCCTTCTCTGTCCCTGCACTATTACTTAAAGGGAAGTACAGGCCCAGGCACCTATGTCTCAGTACAAGGAGACACTTGATTCCTTCACTCTTGCCCAGGAAGGAGTGCCCTTGTGCCCTGGGGATGTACATAGGACACCTAATACTAGTTCCAAGAGACAGAAGCAGAATGGTAGTTGCCAGGGTTTGGGGAGAAAAGGCTTAATAATTACTTTTATATGGGGATGTTCAGAGAAGTCTGATTCCTCAACTCTCTAGATGAAGCATTAGCTTCAGGGATGACAACCAAAAATGTCTCAAGAATAATTTGTCTCATTAAGATTGGAGAATTCTCATGACTCTCTGATTTCCCTTCCTAGGTTTGATAAGCCCAGGGTTGAGTCATGATTGGGGAGATGCTAAGTGAGACCCTTATATTGTCAAATGTCTCCAGGCAAGGGGGAAGAGTTCTCACAATTGGCCCAGTGAAGAACAAATTTATGCATCATCTATGTTAGGGACAATTCCAGACCTTTCTGTGACCACACAAGCTATCATCTCTAGGAAGGCAAGGAGGGAGGATTGGGGAGTGAAGAAGTGTCTCTATGCAGAAAATATTTAGAACACCAGAGCTATTTTTCTTTCTTTTTCCAAAGAAGGAGGTCATGAGAGGATTAGTCAGACATCAAGGAGGTATACCAGCTAGGAGACAGATGAATCTATATGGCTGAGCCGGATCTCAAGATCATTTCTACTCCACACTGCCTTAGGGAAGCAGAAACCATATAAGCAAGTGAGAGGTTAAAGCAAGGGAGAGGAAAGTTTTTTTGGTTCTCCCTCTTCATGAAGGTCTTCCTAGCTGGGGAGTGACTTAAAGGCAGTGGAGAGATTGAGTCTGAGTATGAAAGAGAGAAGGTTAAATTTAGATGAGAAATGATGGTTTTCATTTCGTAATGTATGGCCCATAACTTTTACATGCTATTAGCTGTGAAACAAGACCACCTAACCTTGCCTAACTTCCTTTGATGTAACCATGAGGCAATCTCTTATCTTATGATATCTTTGCTGTATTATAATCCCAACTTTATTTCTGTACTTGGTGCCATGATGAAATTCCAACTTGATTTCTCTACTTGGTGCCCATGTTTGTCTCTTAATAGTTAAGAAGTCACATGTCTCACAGATGCTCTATTTTAAATTCCTTTGGAACCTCTGATCCCTGACCAATAGCTTCAGTTGCTTCATCTAGCTGTGTTCCCTGGCCTTGCAGTTGGTATCAATAATGATCTTCTCCCCCCTACCCCCACCAAATATCTCTTTAGATGGGCTTGATTAAACAAAATTACAGTTTAACAATGTAAGACTAGATTGGACCTGAGTTATCTGGAAAATGAGACTGTTGGTTAATATTGAATCATAATCTGAAAAGTTTAGGGCTCTTACATAGATACAATTTATGACCGGATTGGCAACCTTTTTGTGCACAGGATATGAATAGTTTTTAGAGTTCTCTGATTTAGTAAGCATTTGATTTTGTGGGGTGGTTTTGCTCACACCGTGCTGTTCTCAGTCTCAGTACTCAGGGGTCACTCCTGACAAGCTTTAGAACCATTTATGGAGTAGGGAATGGAATTGGGATGGGCTGAGTGCAAGGCTAGCACCTTAACTTCTGTAGTCTTTCTCTGGTGCTTAATTTAGTAAACATTTGGGTCATGAGTCATAGGGTCTCTCTTAGAGTGATTCAGTTCTCCCTTTGTAAGGAGAAGGCAAACACAGAGTATTCAAATGAAAGGAGGGTGCAGTGTTTCTGTAAAACTTTTATAATAGTAAGCAACTAGCTGAATTTGTCTCATGAGCCTTACAGCCTTACTGTTATATAGGGGTTCACAGATTGGGGGTGAAGCAAGCTGTTAGGATGAGGTTGAAAGGTTAAGAGTGCCTTATGCTTAGGATCTTACTGAATTCTACATGTTACATGCTATATATTACTGAATTCCATATTTCAGTTTTAACTTTTTAGTGTTGAAGTCACTTATCTTGTGACCCCCCAATTGGATACAGGGGGATAGTAGGGAACTGAATATTGCACCATTGTAATCAAGCTTTGTTTGACAATAATTACTTGAGGTTTGAGAGAAAATTTAATGATTAGTGCTTTTATTTTTATTATTGTAAAAAAAAAGCCACATAATATGATGTCATGTTGGCTATTTTCAGCCAGGCAGTTAGTCAATGTTGAGTCTACCAGGATAAAATGGATCTTCAGAATATTTTTGTCTTGTCAAACTGAAACTGTCATAAAAAAAACAAAACATAAAACAGTTATTGCCACCCCCACTTCCCCAATCCCTTCCTGTCTCTAGGAAACCAACACTACTTGGTGTCCCATGTACACTGAATCCTCCAGGGTGGCCTTTTGTAACTGGCATATTCTTTTTACAGTGTCCTCAGGTTATTTATGTGGTTAACTGTGACAAGATTTGCTTCTTTTTTAAAGCTGTGTTAAGTTCAGTCGTACGTAGTTTCCTCATGCTGTGTGTCCTTCCATTGGTGGATATAGCTTGCTTCTATTCTTGGTCATTGTCGACAATGATACAGTGTACTTGGGTGTGTGAATTCCCATCAAATCCTTTTATTGATGTGACACTATTGCACCATTGCCAGCCATGTGATTTAACTAGACTAAGAAAGTGTGAGTGCTTAGTTTTAAGAGTGAAAAATAATTTCTTTCCTGCTATATGTCCAACTCCTTCTGATGGACCATGGAATCATCCTCCAGGTATAAGATTTTCTTGAATTGTGTAGTAAATATCCTACATTCTCACTCTCACACTGCACTCTTTTTTGGTACCTCTCCCTCAGTTCTGATTAGTCTTTGCCCTTTTCCTCTTTCCCTACCAGGTCTCCAGCAAACACTGTTTCAGGGCAGAGGACACTTTTCCTGGGTCCAGTTGGAAGCATGGAATAGCTAATCACTATATGAATACTTGTTGATTTGCTGAGCAATTTGCCACCTCCCCCCATTCTTGTGTCCTGATTTTAAGTGACCTATCAGAGAAAAGGCTACAGATGATGACAGTGAGGATGGGAAAAAAAGTTGAGGAATTTTGCTCAAATGAACCACATTCAGAAACAGTAAATTCACTACATTCCTTAGAAGCCTGTGAAAGTCTGGCAGACAAAAAAGGGTTTTGTGAGTGGGTGTCAAATGATGAGTGTAACCATGGACATTTTTTAAGAGTGGGGAGCGGGGTGAAGAATTTCAAGGTCCTCTGATTGAGAGAACAGAGTCTTCCTATTAAAAATAAAAAGACTCTTTTTTAAAATTTAAAGCTTCCAGTGGACAGTTTAAGATTTTTTATTTTAAATCCACCTTATGCATGAATGAATACCCACAAGGAAGCCTCTGGAGGGACACTATGACTTCCGGGAAGGGCACAGACTTGCGCTGCTCCTTGTCTTGGATATTAGGGCAACTCTGAACATGAGACCATTGATTCTTTGTGCTTTATTTCCAAAATATTTTTTATTTTGAAAGCAATGTCAAAACTAAATAAAATTGCATGGATAACATGAAGATTCCTACCTATTCTCCACTCAGATTTTCTGGAAGTGAAATTTTTTTTCATTTATTTTACCACTCTATTAATAGCTACACATACATTTCTTTTTCTGAGTGGTTGGAGGAAAAGGCCCAAAGGTCCAAGAACTAAGACCATACCTCTGTTCAGAGTATCCTAAACTTACATATTTTCCAGCTCCTTTTCAGAAAAAAATCTCACTTAGTGCCCTTCTGGAAATCTACCTACTTTAGGTACACAAATAGAAAATATTCTCAATTGCACTGAGGCTACCACTATCCACCAATCCTTCTAGTGTTCCTAAGGAGCATTACCAACTTCTTTGGAAAATACCAAATTTAAAATTATGAAAACCAGGTTATTTACATGATTATAATGTTAGTCTACCCAGAGACTTAATTCACATTCCCAATTCCTCTAATAATATCCTTTATAGCAAAATAAGAAGCAAGCATTCTTCTCTGCTCCTGACTCCAGTGCAGGATATGTGTTGAAATTAATCGTTGGGGTTGGGGGGGGTGGGAAAAAAGAAATTAATTGTTTTTTTTCTTTCATTTTCTTTAATATGGACAATCTTTAGGCTCATCTCTCAGGAATATGGTACTTTTCAAGGGTGTGTGTTTGATAATTATTTTGGAATGGTCTCTGTGTGGGATTATCTGCTCTTTTCTGATAGGAAGATGTGAAAATATCATTTGGCAACATTATCACAGGAATGTTGCAGGCATAAAGGTAGGTTTTAGAAAGGCAGCCATGTTCAAATGGTTCAAAGGCATTCAAGAACGATTGGGCATATCACAAGGGCTTCTGATTCTTGTCCTTGGCACTGTGGGCTAGAGATAAAACACAGGACTTTGACTCTCAGAGAGCTCATTTGCCTCTCTCTGTCTAAATTCTTGATCTGAAAATCTTAAGAAAGGAAAGAGTGGCCATGTTGTACATCTATTGAGCATAATTTACTCATTGCCAGAAATGGCTTTGAATGTCTATGTCATGGAGCATTTAATCATTTTGACAGATAAAGAAACAGAAACACAAAAAGGTCAAACAATTTGCCCAAAACCACACAGCTGGTATGTGGCAAAGATGAGCTTCCAATCACCTCACTGCATCCTTACAGGCTGCCTTCATAGTCCCCGCATTATATAGACAGTGGGAAAAAACTGATGCCTGAGAGTTAGACCTTACAGCAGTGGCTTCTGATGTTGGCTTTACTGCCTTAAATGGTCTAAAGAAGTGAAGAAAAGGATTGGAGTGACTGTACAGGGTTAAGACCTTGTACATGGCACTACATATAATCTCCTCAGCAATACCAAGAATCATCCCTAAACGCAGAGTCAAAAGTAAGCTTTGAGCACTTCTGGTTGTGGCTCAATAGATAAGTATACCCCTCCTTCACACACACACACACACACACACACAAACACACATATGTATATAGATGTATTTATATAGACGTGGACTAGAAGGTTATGTATCAAATGTCAAATCCCTTGCCTGGTACCAATAGACATAACATGCTAATTAGCAATATCTTCTGTGACTGCTTTTAATTTTATAAGTGGCTGTTAAGGAGATGTTCCAACTTATATTGAGGTTATCTAGAAATTGGCCTTGTCTACCTAAAACCATCTGTAGACAAGTTGAAATTTATGAGACTTGGACCAAAAGTCAACCTTGGGTTATGTAAAGAGGTTGGGGAGAAGAAAGAGGCCCAGCATTTGCTTTTAACTGTCACCTTTAGATGCTTCTAGATGGTCTAGAGTGACTGAGACATCAGAGTGAGGTAAGGAAGCTTCCAGTGATGCTTGTGCTGAACTGTGGAAGTCTGAAGAGATGCTTTATCTGAACATAATTTTTTTCACTCTACCACAAAGATGCCCATGGTTCCTAAGTGCCTGCTGTCCAGGAAAATGTAAAGACAGAGATACAGGCTGCTCAGACCTAATGAGCAGGGACCACAATGGGCAGCATTGGGGAGAAGTGAAGAAGACACTTCCAATTGAACTTATATTTTTGCAGGGTTGATTGCCCATAGTCACAGTTTTGTGAGGCCTAGAAGAAAGTTATCAAACTAATGACCTTGTATCTCTGTGTAGACATAATGTTTAATGGGGCCTAATTGGTATTTTCAAGATCCTTTAAAAGACATATGCTGAATTGTGAGCTAATCTTTCTTTGTTTACTTGAATTCTCTGAAGAAATTCTTTCTGTTTTTTTTCTCATTCTCAATATATTTCGTTAAAACAGGAAAGAAATTCTTGGTGACCAGGGAGAGGACATGAGTTAGGGAGAGGGTGAGAGAATAAATATTATTTCACAAGAGTTATATAAGTTGCTAGGAAACCATACATTGACTTTGTGAGTGATAAACAAATTTTTCTTCATCTAACATAAAGAGACCTCCTGTCATTCCAATCATGAGAACACAGCTGCTAATGTGTGAGGGAAAAGATGTGGAGGAGGGGTAGGGTGTATAGGGGGAATGGGGAGGACTCAGGAATGTTGGGATTAGGAATGTGGCTTCCTCTCCTTAAGAAGGTCACAAATGGTCTTGCCGTCATTCCTCAGTGTCCAGAATGGTGGCCCTGGGCACGGATTACAGTGGATACAAGGTGATAGAGCTTATTTTTGTTTACTCATTGGAATTCAGAAGTTTATTTTTATTTGTATTTTTGCTTTTTATTTTTTTTTGGCTTCTTTTCAGATTCCTAATGCCGGACTAAATTCATATCACTTGAAAAGAAAAATGAAAGTGCATCAGGCTGCTTAGCTCTTCACTCATTGCTTCATCTGCATAGCTTTGATCTCCTGGAGACAAATTTTGGGTGTGCCTGGGTCTATCCCATTTAAGGCACAGGGACAAGTGATGACATTTTATAATAGTAAGACATCCTGATTTCAAATGTTTAGTTCTCTTACTTAAATGTTCCAGTTTGGCTCTGTCTTTCTGAATGTCTGTTCCTCTTGTCCTGGAGGATTTGTAGGACCCAAGAAGAATCATCCCTTCTCCAAACAGAAAACTCAGAAAATACTGGGCCTGCAGCTGTACATTCTCTCTCTTCTTTCCCATGGGCTTGTGCTCCATTTCCTTTCTCCTGTGGAACATTTGCACTTGTCTTTCAAGTGGCAAATTCATTCATATTAATCCATCCATTCATATATTTTTTCATTGTGCCATCATTTTCACTGAAACATTCCTAGGGGCCTAGGAGCTGCCAGATTGGATGTTGACAATTTAAAAGTGAATAAGACTGGGACATGTTTCAGAGATGGAACACACACCTCACATGTATGAAGACTGGAGTTCCATCCCCAGAAATACATATAACATACATATATATAAACATGTACCCAACATATTAACACAACACATATATACATATATATAAATCCATACACATAACACTTACAAACAAAACCCTCACATTGCATCTCAAAAGGGAATAACAGAAGTCTTTGCCTCTGCTCTATGGCCCTGGGAAGGCTACTGACAAATAAAAACACAACTTAATAACAGGATGCAGAATATTTTGACCCAAATCAGAGTGTATTGGGCAATATTTCTAGAAGCAAAGAGAATCCTGCTTGACTGTGAAGGAAGAATGACCATTTCCCAGACAGATAAGGGCTGTATGGAAAATTGTGAAGTCCTTCACAGCAGACAGAGTTACTTGCACAGAAGCCTTGGAAGAACACTAGACGGATTGGTAGGGAAAATGTCTAAATTTCAAGGGTGGGAGGTACAAGTGGTAGGGGCTACAAGGATATCTCCATATTTACACCTTTGACTTTTTCTTCAGAAGAGGTGTGGGTAGAGGTCCGAGGAAGGATAGAAGAGTGGCTGTAAGGTCTAGAAATGGAGATGAGAGTCACCTGGGTCACAAGGTGGCAGTTCCACTTCTGGAATATAGGCATTCTCTCTCTGGATGCATTAGAGTGAGTGACTTTGCTCTATTGAAGCTTAGTTGTGGTGCATTGGTAGCATCTGTACCTCAAAAGTGAGAGCACTGGGGTTCAACACCTGGTACTTCATAAGAGACCCAAAAAACAAAAACAGAAAAAACACAAATAACCACATATTTTGTTGTCTGCCCACTGTTCTTTGGCTCCAATCCCTGAACTCTGCTAGGACAGCTGGCCCACTGTTCTCTCTCTGTTCTGTCTATTGTTTTTTCATTTTTTTTTTCTGAGAATATGGATACTGGGGCTAGCAACAGATTTAGCAGATTGGTAGCTTAAATGAAGGAAGACAACTTCTTTTTTATTTTTTATGATTATTTCTTTTTTTTTTTACTATTTTTTATTTATTTAAACATCTTGATTACAAATATGATTGTGATTAGGTTTCAGACATGTAAAGAACACCCACCTTCACCAGTGCAACATTCGCACCACCAATGTCCCAAATCTCCCTCCATCCCACCCCACCCCCAACTGTACTCTAGACAGGCTTTCCAGTTCCCTCATTCATTCACATAATTATGATTTCTTAGTGTAGTTATTTCTATAACTGCAGTCACCACTCTTTGTGGTGAGCTTCATGAAGTGAGCTGGAAGTTCCAGCCCTCCTCTCATTGTCTCTGAGGATTGTTGCAAAAATGACTTTTATTTTTCTTAAAACCCATAGATGAGTGAAACTATTCTGCATCTCTCTCTCCCTTTGACTTATTTCACTCAGCATAATAGACTCCATGTACATCCATGTATAGGAAAATTTCATGACTTCATCTCTCCTAACGGCTGTATAATATCCCATTGTGTATATGTACCATAGTACCACAGTTTCTTTAGCCATTCATCTGTTGAAGGGCATCTTGGTTGTTTCCAGAGCCTGGCTACTGTGAATAGTGCTGCAATAAACATAGGTGTGAGGAAGGGGTTTTTGTATTGTATTCTTGTGTTTCTAGGGTATTTTCCTAGGAGTGGTATAGCTGGATCGTGTGGGAGCTCAATTTCTAGTTTTTGAGGAATCTCCATATCGCTTTCCATAGAGGTTAGACTAGACAGCATTCCCACCAGCAGTGGATAAGAGTTCCTTTCTCTCCACATCCCCGCCAGCACCGATTGTTCTCATTCTTTGTGATGTATGCCAATCTCTGTGGTGTGAGATCGTATCTCATCCTTGTTTTGATTTGCATCTTCCTGATGATCAGTGATGAGGAGCATTTTTTCATGTGCCTTTTGGCCATTTGTATTTCTTTTTTATCAAAGTGTCTGTTCAATTTTTCTCCCCATTTTTTGATGGGATTAGATGTTTTTTTCTTGTAAAGTTCTGTCAATGCCCTGTATATTTTGGCTATTAGCCCCTTATCTGAAGGGTGTTGGGTGAATAGTTTCTCCCACTCGGTGGGTGACTCTTGTATCCTGGACACTATTTCTTTTGAGGTGCAGAAGCTTCTCAGCTTAATGTATTCCCATCTGTTGATCTCTGCTTCCACTTGTTTGAAAAGTGCAGTTTCCTCCTTGCAGATGCCTTTAGTCTCAATGTCCTGGAGTGTTTTGCCTATGTGTTGTTCTATATACCTTATAATATCAGGTCTGATATCAAGGTCTTTAATCCATTTGGATTTTACCTTTGTACATGATGTTAACTGGGGGGTCTATGTTCGATTTTTTGCAAGTGGCTAACCAGTTCTGCCAGCACCACTTGTTGAAGAAGTTTTCCCTGCTCCACTTAGGATTACTTGCTCCCTTGTCAAAAATTAGGTGATTGTATGCCTGGGGAACATTGTCTGAGAACTCAAGCCTATCCCACTGATCTGAGGGTCTGTCTTTATTCCAATACCATGCTGTTTTGATAACTATTGCTTTGTAGTACAGTTTAAAGTTGGGGAAATAATGCCTCCCATTTTCCTTTTTTCTAGGAGTGCTTTAGCTATTCGAGGGTGTTTATTGCTCCAGATGAACTTCATAAGTGTTTGATCCTCTTCTTTGAAGAATCTCATGGGTATTTTTAAGGGGATCGCATTAAATCTGTATAATGCTTTGGGGAGTATTGCCATTTTAATGATGTGAATCCTGCCAATCCATGATCAGGTTATGTGTTTCTGTTTCTGTGTGTCCTCTCTTATTTCTTGGAGCAGGACTTTATAGTTTTCTTTATATAGGTCCTTCACGTCTTTGGTCAAGTTGACTCCAAGATATTTGAGTTTGTGTGGCACTAATGTGAATGGAATTGCCTTCTTGACGTCCATCTCTTCCCTATCATTATTGGGGTATAAGAAGCCATTGATTTCTGTGTGTTCATTTTGTAGCCTGCCACCCTGATATATGAGTCTATTGTTTCTAGAAGCTTTTTGGTAGAGTCTTTAGGGTTTTCTAAGTAGAGTATCATGTCATCTGCAAACAGTGAGAGCTTGACTTCTTCCTTTCCTATCTGGATTCCCTTGATATCTTTTTCTTGCCTGATCGCTAAAGTAAGCACTTCCAGTACTATGTTGAAGAGGTGTGGTGAGAGAGGACAGCCTTGTCTTGTATCAGAATTTAGAAGAAAGGCTTTTAGTTTTTCTCCATTGAGAATAATATTTGCCATTGGCTTGTGGTAGATGGCTTCAACTAGATTGAGAAAGGTTCCTTTTATTCCCATCTTGCTGAAAGTTTTGATCAAGAATTCGTGTTGGACCTTATCAAATGCTTTCTTTGCGTCTATTGATATGATCATGTGATTTTTATTTTTCTTGTTGTTGATATTTACGGATGTTAAACTATCCTTGCATTCCTGGTATGAAACTTACTTGGTCGTAGTGTATGATCTTCTTGATGATGCATTGGATCCTATTTGCCAAGATTTTGTTGAAGATCTTTGCATCTGCATTCATCAGGGATATTGATCTGTAATTTTATTTTTTTGTCATCATCTCTGTCTGGTTTTGGTATCAAGGTGGCTTCAAAAAAGCTGTTTGGGAGTGTTCCTGTTTTTTCAATTTTATGGTAGAGCCTGGCTAGGATTGGTAGTAGCTCCTCTTGAAAGGTTTGAAAGAATTCATTAGTAAATCCACCTGGGCCTGGGCTTTTCTTTTTAGGCAGATGTTTGATTAGAGTTTCAATTTCCTCAGTAGTGATGGGGGTGTTTTGATATGCTATATCCTCCTTATTTAACTGTGGAATGTTATAAGTGTCCAATAATTTATCCATTTCTTCTAGGTTCTCATGTTTAGTAGCATAGATTTGTCAGTAATTGTATTAGATAATTTGCTAGTCTCTCATTGGGTGCATATATGTTTAATAGTCTGATTTCTTCCTGTTGCACATATCCCTTGATTAGTACATAGTGTCCATCTTTGTCCCTTACAACTTTTCTGTGTATAAAGTTGGTGTCATCAGATATTAATATGGCCATCCAAGCTTTTTCAGTGTGTTGTTTGATTGGATGATTTTCCTCCAGCCCGTGATTTTGAGTCTATGCTTTTTCTGACTATTCAGGTGTCTTTCTTGCAGGCAGCAGAACTTTGGATTCATCTTTTTAACCCATTTTGCCACTTTTGTCTTTTAATTGGTGAATTTAGTCCATTGACATTGAGGGAGATGATTGTCATGGGATTTAATGTCATTTTTTTAGGTACATTTGCTGTGTTTGTTGGTCTCTCTTGTCTTAAAGTAGACCTTTAAGTTTTTCCTTTAAGGCTGGTTTTTCATCTGTGAAGTTTCTGAGCTGTTGTTTATCTATGAAGCTATGCATCCCTTCTTAAAACCTGAACGTGAGTCGGGCAGGGCGCAGTATACTCAATGAGGCATACATTTCATTCAGTCTTGTCACAATATCCCACCACTGTCTGTGGCCTTGAGAATTTCTTGTGACATGTCTGCTGTAAAACTCATGTATGCTCCTTTGAATGTAATTTTCCTTTTTGATCTTGCTGCTTTCAGTATTCTGTCTATCTGTGGGATTTGTCATTGTAATGAGGATGTTTCTTGGGGTGTTTTTCTTTGAGTCTCTATTAGCTGGTACTCTTCGGGCATGCAGGAGTTGATTGCATGTAGTCTTTAACTCTGGGAGTATCTCTTTGATAATATCTTTGACAGTTGATTCTTCCTGGAGATCTCCTACCTGTGTCTCTGGGACTCCAGTGATTCTTATGTTGTTTCTGTTGAGTTTATCAAAGACTTCTATTTTCATTTGTTCACATTCCTTGAGTACTTTTTCCATTGCCTGTTCGTTTGTCTTAAGGTTCTTTTCCAATTTCCTCTGCTGTGTTGAGTTTTACTGCATCTCATCTTCCAGCATGCCAATTCTTTCCTCAGCTGCTTTTACCCTGCTGGCGAGGCCATCTACTGAGTTTTTCAGTTCAGCTACCGTGTTTTTCAGATGTTATTTCAGTTTAAAGTTTT
Organism: Suncus etruscus; assembly: GCF_024139225.1. Taxonomy (NCBI): domain Eukaryota; kingdom Metazoa; phylum Chordata; class Mammalia; order Eulipotyphla; family Soricidae; genus Suncus; species Suncus etruscus. The sequence goes on from NC_064858.1 coordinate 41,436,375, forward strand.
CTGATTTTTGTCTTTGTGTTTTGTTCGGATCAATCTATGCTTTCTTTGAGTTCTACAAACATGTTCCATATTGCTATTCTAAACTCCTTGTCTGAGAGGTTAATTAGATGGTTGAAGTTTTTTAGGTTATCCGAGCTATCATCTTCATTCTCTGTGCATGTTGATTGCCTGCGAGGTTTCCCATTTTCCCTCTTGTAGTGTGATTTTTTCTGCATGTTGTGGTGGGGTTCATTGGGTAGAAAGAGTGCGTGACTGCGAAGCAAAGACAGTTCTTTGGCACTCTGGCTCTTGGGTTAGCCTCTGGGAGTGCCATTTTTCTGGGCCCATTTCACACCACTCCCAAGAGGTTTCAGAGATAGGACAGTGGAAAAACACAGAAGGCAACACTTACAGTAGGGAATCAGTGGGCGGGCATAGATTTTCCTAGCTTGACGTCACAAATAGGTGACCTTCCTTTCTGCAGAATACTGCGGATAGTCGGTTTTTATGGTCCAACACAGTTCTTTGGTGCTCGGGCCCTTGGGTTAGCCTCTGGGAGTGCTATTTTTCTGGGCCCTTTTCAGCCCACTCCCAAGAGGTTTCGGAGACAGGACAGTGGAAAAACACACACAGGCAACACTCACAGTCAGGAATCAGTGGCGGAAGACAACATTTTAACCAAAGAAAGTGTGAATAGCTGGATGCCTTTCATCCATTTCTTGGATTTTAAAGTGCTTGGGCAAATTTTGAAGCAAAGATCTTTAGTTCAACTCTCCAGTATACTGAATTTTACCACATAATCATGGCCACTGCAAAATCATTATAATCTTTACAGTAAAACAGCATAATGAAAAAAAGATAAGTAAAATTACATAGTGGTTATAATTTTTTTTTCAAAAATGTTCACAACATCTGAGATGATTATACAGTGAAATGTGGTCATAGTACAGGGTAGAGGAAGCAGGATGCAAAGCCAAGGTTGGGGGAAAACTGATCAGAACTGGCAATTCAGATCTATCTCCTGCTCTTTCCTATTGTCAATTCTGCATCCAGTAACTCCTTTAAATAGTCACTTCACTCAGTTCCTACAATCTGGGAAGCTTCATTTCCTGAACACAACTAAAAAGTCTTTTCAGATACTTCTAGAGAACATTACACTACTAAATAAGTAAATTTGAAAAAGCAGAACAGTGGGAGAAAAGTCCTGAGTTCAGGTTGTGGGGTAGCTTGGAGTGAAGAAAGTTGTGACTTTGGAAGAAAGCATTCAGGGCATGCCTGATTGAGAGGATGCATTGGAGAAAGACTTGAGCCAGTGAGTATGTGAGATGTGTGGAAAGAGTATGTCAGGCAGAGAGGTCAACCAGTACAGTAAGGTACTTATCTTGCTTATGGCTGACCAGATTCCATCCCTGCTCTACATTCATAGACCCTGAGGCACTGCCAGAAGTGATTTGTGAGTGTAGTGTCAGAAGAAGTAAGCATAGTAGTTATATAAGCACCAATAGCTTTGTCTTTTCTGAGGAAAACATCAATACAAAGGAAGTGAAATCCCTTTTATAATTTGCACCAAAACTCAGTATGTGACAGCAAAACTCCATGCCCAAATATCTTGATGAATAAAAAATATCTACTGTTTAAGTACACAGTGCCTTTATTTCATCCAACTATAATCATCTAGAAGTGAGAAATCACATAGATTCAGCTCACTTGTCAACATCTCTTGATAATACAAGGAACAAATATACCAGGCAAGGTCCAGACATATATGCAGAGGGAGGAGAGGTATGCTCTTTATTTTTCAGGCTCTTATACACATTTAAATCGTTTATTAATATTAATGTCTTGTTATTAGTATGTATAATTTAATTAATACAACTAACATAAATAATAGTAATTAGAACATTTTAATTGTTTTGAATTTAGGAGACTGGAACCTGAGTTTCTTCTTTGTGTTGAAATGGAAATCCTGTGAATTTCAATGTGTTGTGGTGAGGACAGAGAAAAATGTGATAGATGCAAAAATAAAAGCATTGTGCACCATAAGTTCATACAGATGTTTGTGTTATTATAATCATTCATAGACTACAAAAATTATACTCATGAACTTTTACTGTTCAATTGATGTATAAATTGTTCTTACAATGTCGATTCTAATATTCCATACCATGCTTATTTCTGGAAAACACTTAGAGTCATCTCTTTGAATTATTCATTTTTTCAGCAGGTTATGATAGATCTACAGCCTGATTCTGAAAGGGTCGGAGACCTACATGCCAAAGGGCATTCCAGTTAGCATCTGCGTTTTCTGCTTTACACATATGTTTGACTTCCCTTTCCATTGCTTGGTTTAAGGTCAAGGACTGATTTTAAACAGCTTCTACTTGATGAAACTATTCTGCTTGTTAATAAAATTAGCAAAGTGCTATATATGACACACTTTTCCCACAAACAAATGTGTTGTAGGTGAGCATTAACAGCATTCCAAATGTTTCCTTATTTTGTTTTATTTTATTTTATTTATTTTTTTATGTTTCCTTATTTCTAAGTCAGTATTTGGATGTAACCCTGATGATTTTTTATAAAAAGCATGGAAAGTTCCTGGTAACTGTAGATTTCTAATGTCCATTGAATATGGATAATCCATGGATATGGATATGGCATATGAAATAGATGTGGTCCAACCTCAAAGGCAAAGCAGTCAAATAAAAACATTTCAAAGTTTACTGGTTAGGAACATGGATACCAGGAGGCTTGCAGGACTACAATTTTGATGAGATTAGTCAGATCTAAGTTCAAAGCCCAGATCACCTTTTTTGACTATATGCTTCAGTTTTTCTCATCAATAAAATGTAACTAAGAGCACCTCATTATTTTAGCAGAATGATCAAATGCAAACTAAACTTTTAGAATAATGCCTCACAAACAGTAAATACCTACTAGATGATTGCTATGATTAGAATTGTATATCAAAAGTGATATCTTAACTGGTATTTTCTGGACACTATAATGATGGCTAATAATTTGGGAAGACAAATGACTTGTGTGAGAAACCCAGTCTGCCACATGAACTTGAAAAAGAAAATTGACTTTCTTATTCTTGATTTCTTCTATAAAATGGGAATAAAATCAGTGGCTACTTCATGTGTTTTCACAAGGTATAAATTATCAAATAATTTGAAATTTTTTAAATTAAAATATATTAAACAACTTGGAAATTGGACACTGAGAATCATTTACTCTTTAATATTTCTTATCTAACCCTTAAGGCTGTTACTGTAAAAGATGAGAATGTGGAAGACCTGATTGGAGGCTACTGGGAAACCAAAAGACTGAACTGAAGCCACTACCTCAGAAATCGCCCCTGGCTTGGGGACCGTATAGGATGCTGGGGGATTGAACCATGGAAAATGCCGTACCTATTCTGCACCACCACTCTGACCCCATATGTGGTACTTTAGGTAAATTAGACTATCTTAAACCATTACCACTTTATCTGGAAAATAGATATAAGTGCTATATGAAATGGTATGAGATTTAATGAGTTAACAGAATATTTTTGTGCTTGGCTAGATAAATTAAAGCTATTTTTATTAGTATAATAAGTAATTGATTACTCCAAGTCAGATATAGTACCACTTATGTAAGACCACCTTGATTTATTCACTGGATTTCTGAAGTATTTTTATATGCTATTGATCATACTACATATTGAATCTATCAACATTTTAAAATTCTAAAAAACAAATAAAATACTTCAGCACTAATCAATTTGATTCCTTTGTGATATCTAGTGAATCTGTTATTATTTCATAAAACAACCATCATACCAAGGACTTTGTGAACAATTGAAAATGTGAAAAGACACATCCTAGTCACAACGATGAATCCCATAGTTAGAGACAGAATTCTGAAAGCAGCAAGGGAAATTACATTCAAGGGAACATCCTTGAGATTTACAGCAGACCTGTCACCAGAAACACTCAAAGCCAGAAAACAGTGGTGGGACATAGTGACAAAACTCAATGAAATAAATGCTTCACCTAGAATACTGTACCCAGCAAAACTCACTTTCAGGTTTGAAGGAAAAAATACATGGTTTCATAGACAAACAACAGCTCAGAAACTTTACAGACTCAAAACCAGTCTTAAGAGAAAAACTGAAAGACCTACTTTAAGACAAGACTGACCAAAAGACACACCAAATTTTGATATAAAGATGGCATTAAATCCCAGGACAATTCTTTCTCTTAATGTCAATGGACTAAATGCACCAGTTAAGAGACACAGAGTGGCTAAATGGATCAAAAAACTCAATCCAACCTTCTGCTGCCTACAAGAAATGCACCTGAATAGTCAGAACAAACATAGACTCAAAATAAAAGGCTGGAGGAAACTTATCCGAGCAAACACCACCCATAAAAAAGCTGGAGTGGCCATACTAATATCAGATAATGCAAACTTTATACTCAGGAAAGTTTTAAGGGACAAAGATGGACATGTTGTATTAATCAAAGGATATGTACAGCAGGAAGAAATCACTCTCCTAAACATATATGCACCGAATGAGGGGCCAGCAAAATATTTAATACAATTGTTGACAAATCTGAAAAATAATATCAATAACAACACAATAATTGTGTTGACACGGCTTTGTCAACACTGGATAGGTCAACCAGACTGAAACCCAACAAGAGTATACTAGACCTGAGAAGAGAAATGAAAGAAAGAGGCCTAGTAGATATATATAGGACACTCCATCCCCAGAAATCTGGATACACATTTTTCTCCAATGTACATGGGACATTCTGCAGGATAGACTACATGCTGGAACATAAAACATACCTCCATAATATCAAGAAGACAGAAATTTTGCAGGCTACCTTCGCTGACCACAAGGCTCTGAAATTATATGTGAATTCCAAAGGAACACAGAAGAAAAACTTTAACACCTGGAAATTAAACAGCCTCATACTGAATAGCCAGTGGATCCAAGGTGAAATCAAAGAGGAAATCAAAACTTCACTGGAAACAAATGATAATAAAGACACAAACTATCTGAACTTATGGGACACAGAAAAAGCAGTACTGAGAGGAAAATTTATAGCTTTGAAAGCACACATCAGAAAAGAAGACGGGGCCTACCTGAACAGTTTAATGACACAGCTCATAGAAGTCGAAAGTGCTCAACAAAAGGAACCAAAAATAGGGAGATAGAAGGAAATAACAAAGCTGAGTGCAGAAAGCAATGAAGTTGAAACCCCTCCAAAAATCCGAAAGATCAATGAAAGCATAAGTTGGTTCTTTAAAAAAATAAACAAGATTGATAAACCATTAGCAATAATAAAAAAAAGAGAGAGAGAAAAACTTGATAACTCATATTAGAAATGAAAAAGGGGAGATCACTACCGATATTACAGAGATTCAAAGGGTAATCAAAAACTACTTTGAGAAACTCTATGCCACTAAAAATGAGAACCTGGAAGAAATGGATAAATTCTTGGACTCTTATAACCTCCCATGGTTGAATAAAGAGGATATAGCATATCTAAACAACCCCATCACTATTGATGAAATTAAAACAGTAATCAAATGTCTGCCCAAAAACAAAAGCTCAGGCCCAGATGGATTCACTAATAAATACTTTGAAACTTTCCAAGAGGAACTACTACCAATCCTGGCAAGACTCTTTCATTAAATCGAAAAAACAGGGACACTTCCAAATAGCTTTTATGAAGCCAACATCACCTTGATACCTAAACCAGACAGAGATGCTACGAAAAAAGAAAATTACAGACCAATATCTCTGATGAATGCAGATGCAAAGATCCTCAACAAAATCCTGGCAAATAGAGTTCAATGCCTCGTTAAGAAAGTCATCCACTACGATCAAGTAGGTTTTATCCCAGGAATGTAAGAATGGTTTAACATCCATAAATCTATCAACATAATATACAACATCAACAAGAAAAATAAAAATCACACAATCATATCAATAGACGCAGAGAAAACATTTGATAAGGTCCAACACCCATTCTTGATCAAAACTCTCAGCAAGATGGGAATGAAAGGAACCTTTCTCAGTCTAGTTGAAGCCATCTACCACAAGCCAGTGGCAAATATTATCCTCAATGAAGAAAAACTAAATGCTTTCCTTCTAAATTCTGGCACAAGACAAGGCTGACATCTCTCACCACTCCTATTCAACATAGTACTGGAAGTGCTTGCTATAGTGATCAGGCTAGAGAAAGGTATCAAGGGAATCCAGATAGGAAAGAAAGAAGTCAAGCTCTCACTGTTTGCAGATGACATGATACTCTACTTAGAAAACCCTAAAAACTCTACCAAAAAGCTTCTAGAAACAATAGACTCATATAGCAAGGTGGCAGGCTACAAAATTAACACACAAAAATCAATGGCCTTTCTATACACCAAAAATAATAGGGAAGAAATGGACATTAAGAAAACAACCCCATTCACATTAGTGCCACACAAACTGAAATATTTTGGAGTCAACTTGACTAAAGATGTGAAGGACCTATAGAAAGAAAACTCTAAAACTCTGCTCCAAGAAATAAGAGAGGACACACAGAAATGGAAACGCATACCCTGGATTGGCAGGATTAACATAATTAAAATGACAATACTCTCCAAAGCATTGTACAAATTTAATGGGATCCCTTTAAAGATACCCATGACATTCTTCAAAGAAGTGGATCAGGCACTTTTGAAATTCATTTGAACAATAAACACCCTCAAATAGCCAACACAATTATTGGGAAATGTATATGGGAGGCGTTACGTTCCCCAACTTTAAACTGTATTACAAAGCAATAGTTATCAAAACAACTTACTATTACTACCAACACTAGATTACCATAATCTTATTTATGGTATGATTATATTATGATCTTATGCATAAATGTATAACTGTCTATATTCTTTGTGATGTGTGCCAGTCTCTGTGGCATGAGATGGAACCTCATAGTTGTTTTGATTTGCATCTCGATGATGACTAGTGATGTGAAGCATTTTTTCATGTGCCTATTAGCCATTTGTATTTATTCTTTGAGGATGTGTCTGTTCATTTCTTCTCCCCATTTTTTGATGGGGTTAGTTGTTTATTTCTTGTTAAATTCTGTCAGTATCTTGTATATTTTTGATATTAGTCCCTTATCTGATGAGTATTGGGTGAAAGTTTCTCCCATTCTGTGGTGGCTTTTGTATTCTAGGTATTATTCCTTTGAGGTGCATAAGCGTATCAGCTTAATATATTCCCATCTGTTTATCTCTGCTTACACTTGTTTGGAGTGCTTTTTCCTCCTTGAAGATGTGTTTAGTCTCAATATCAGTTTTACCTATGTGTTGTTCTATATATCTATGGTTTCAGGCTTGAGGGAGATGTAAATCAAAACAACAATGAGGTACCATCTCATGCCAGAGACTGGCACACATCACAAAGAACAAAAACAATCAGTGCTGGCAGGGATGTGGAGAGAAAGGAACTCTTATTCACTGCTGGTGGGAATGCCGTCTAGTCCAGGCTTTATGGAAAACAATATGAAGATTCCTCAAAAAACTGGAAATTGAGCTCCCATATGATCCAGCTATACTACTGGTATAGCATTGGTGGTGGGAATGTTGCACTAGTGAAGCGGGTATTCTATTTATGACTGAAACTCAAGTATAATCCTGCTTGTAATCTTGGTGCTTAAATAAAGATTTTATTAAAAAAAGAACTGTCAATGTTCCCTGAGTGTTGGTGTGCAAGCATGTCTATGTCCATTGTATTTATGTGGTTAGACAATTCACTTGTCATTCATTATTCTTTGATTCATTCAACCATACAGTCATTGAACAAATATTCACTGAATGCATATCCCACATTATCCTGGGCTCTAGAGATAAGGCAGTGAGCAATTGATCTTAAAGTCTGTCTTTGCCCACACTAAATTTATCTCTTAGTGGTAAACTAAAAGATACACAAGTAATGTCTACTATGTAGTCGGACAAAAATAAAATAAAAATTATCATGTCAGGAAAGAAGAGGATAACTCATTTTATTCCTTCGCTTATTCCCTATTTCATACCAGTAAGCAACTGACCTCTTTGCTCAAGTCACAGCTCTTTCGACTTTTCTTTTTTCTTTTTTTTTTGTTTTTTTGGGTCACAACCGGCAGCGCTCAGGGGTTACTCCTGACTCCATGCTCAGAAATTGCTCCTGGCAGGCTCGGGGGACCATATGGGATGCTGGAATTAGAACCAATGACCTTCTGCATGAAAGGCAAATGCCTTACCTCCATGCTATCTCTCTGGCCCCCTTTTCTACTTTTCAATCTCTGAATCAAAAGAATACTCCTAAGAAAAATCAAGGGGTCTGATGGGACACTGAAATTAGAGACTGGAAGATAGTTGCTAAACTTACCAATAACACTAGAAGAAAATAATTATGAGTTCTGGAATTTGAAGTAAATATTGATCAAATACATAGCTTGAGCACAGGGGTCAGCTGTTTTTGTTGAGACATGTTCCTTCAATTGGAGCTGGAAGACCTCTAGTTATCCTGGTTTACTGAACTTTGCTATTATTTTCATTGGGGGGGGGAAGAGAGATAGAAATATTCATATTGTGTTCATGATATTCTCCTGCTCTGTGCTAGGGCTCATTGCTAGTACTCACTCCTAGTACTCAGAGGACAATGTGTTGGTTGGGTATTGAACATGGGTTAACTGTGTACAATTCAAGTGTCCTATCTCTCTTGTCTCCATTCTTTAGTATACCATTCTTTTCAACTTGCTAAATCCTGACAGTAAGCTTCTGATAAAATAATGTAAAGGCAGAAGTCATGGTTTGAGGTTTTGAGAGCTCAATGTGGGCAAGGTACAAATCACAGATACCACTACTCAGGGAGCTGGTAGGTTGAGCAAGTGGTGACATTTCCTAGGTGTGAGTCTAACTGATTCTTCATTCCCTATATTTCTGTCACACCTCTGATATACTCTCTGCTCCTGTTCCTTCTCTCCTCAGGGATCCCATGTTCCTGGCAGGCAGGATTATATGTAGTGAAGGAATCATACAAAGAAGCCACCCAGTTACCTCTGGAGTTGGTGTATCACATTCTATACTTATGAAAACTGGGAGAGATTAAAGAGGGGAGGCCTCTGGAGGAAGGAGAGAATCTTTTGTTCTCTTGGAGAGGAGCAGATATTGCTCATGTTGTGTTTTCTACTTCTGAGGTGGCTGTCCTTAGAGGGCACCTGTCCTATCTGTTCTCAGGTTTCCAGGTGGACAGCCTGGAAAGAAGCTGGAGGTGAGTCTGCAATCATTTCTTTCTTCAACTTTAGTTACACAGGAGACACTGAAGAGACCTGATGCTGTTTATATTTCCTTCCAGGGATTTGTTGGGAAAAAGTTCTCTACCCCAAACTGCCTCATGCTGGAGCTTCTGCCCAAATGAATAATACCCCAATATTAAGCCCACGATTCACCCCCACAACTGGCACATTCAAGGCTGCTCTTCAATCTTTATTTCCTCACTCCTCTGAACCAGTATTTTACCTCAAATCTTGGACTCAGTTGCCCTGGGAAGGTGGTGCCTGCCCAAATCAGCTGCCTCTGGTGAATCTGGAAGCTAAACTGATCTTCCTCTGTCCTTGTACACTTCTGTGTGGAGCTGAAAGCAGAGTTGGACCTTCCTGAGGCCATATATGCACGTGAAATGCCACAGACTAAATATTGAGTCACACTCACTATTCTCCACAAAACTCTGGTTTCAGAGGAGATTCAGAGGGCCTCCCCCAGAGCAGATTTGCTTCCCCCTTTTCTTGCTGGGTGGTTTTAAGGTGTGGTGATGAGAAGATTGCCAGGAAAGTTGTGGGTGGGCCAAGGGCCAAGACCACTGAAGGTATTACTGGGTCAGCAATTTGTCAGAGAACTGGCCTCTCCCTAAACCTCACCCTCAGATTCCCACAAAATTGTAGCCAGGAGCAGTAGCTGGGTCCATGGCCTTACGTTTACTAAAGAAGTAGCACGTATACCCTTTGATTCATTCTGCTTTCCTGAACAGTCTATTTAGTGATTCTGAGTGAGCTCCAGTTGCAGGCTGGGAGGCAGATCTCCCGGAGCAGTTACCCAGGAGGCTGCTTCAGGATGCAGCAGGATGATAAAATGAGAAAAGAAGGATGAAGAAACAATGTAGAATGTTAGGGTGAAAGGAACTTGACCTTCCACTATGCAAAGAGCCAAGCAAAGCCTTGAGGCCCAATGGGTGTTTGCTCAGTGGTTTCTGCACTGCCCCGGATGCTGCAGCACTCGAGGGGTGGGGACAAGTGTGGCAGGAACTATGGGCTATGATGATCTTAACCTGGCAGCTGGGACCCTGAAATTTGCTGAGATTACTGAGCAGTCACTGGCTCATTCTGAGTTATTTGGGCTGATCCACTCATGGATGGGAGGGCAGTCAGGACACTTTGTGCCTTAGAGTTAAAGCTTTTTCAAGTATGCACATTCATCCCAGAAACCCACCTCTAAGGTTGATGAGCAGCAGGTTTTGCCTGATCTGAGAGTCAAGGTTATATGTCAACCTTTTTTGTTTGGGGTTTTGCTACTCCACATCAATAGATCTGTAATGGATGTGGATAGAAGGGAGATGAGACCAATGAAGTAGACAGTAAGTCACACAATTCATCTTTTAGCCTGACATACATTTCTGACACATCTTTAAGAACACAAAGACACAAAGTCGGAGAATTTTCATCTATTCACCTCTCATATCTTAGGTAAGCATCCAATTAGCCCCATTACCTCCAATTTATTCACTGTCATAAAGTAATTTTCCCAAGAATATATCTGAGTTAGACTCCTCTCAGAGAAACCTCTAGGTATTTTTTAATGTGATCCAAATATTACTGCAAAATTGATGGAAGCAAAGTTTCAGAAAGTAATATTCATTTTTCTCTATAATGAATTCTGATCATCTCTTATACAATAATTTACATATCACTTTGAAAAATATAGGTTGACTCACAGATACATGGTTGGGAGAAACCCTGCTCTAGAAATTTTGATAAACAATTCCACAGTTTCTAATGGCTTCCCTTTAGTCTCACAGCTTGCCGACAGGAAACTATACTGAACATGTTCAGGTGTTCATGGCTCCTAACACATGAGAGGCTGAAAGTTAATGGGAACAAAGTTTCAAATTCTCTATTTTCAAAATGTCACAATACCAATTTAACTTTGTTTAGTTTTCCTCCTGGTTATTGTTCCTGCTGTTTCCTTTTCCTCCATCCCAAATCTATCAGTCTCTCAAAGACCAATACTTCTGGGCAATCTTCCCTAACCATCTCCAGCATTAGAAAAACATTGGGCTTTGTCACTTATTTGTCATATTATTGTGCCTTGCATGCTGAGCCAGAGGACCTTATTGCTTTTGCTGTTTTGCCACTAATTTGTTATGGTAAGTTTTTCCAGCTTTATATATGACCTGGAATTTTTACTTGTGAAGGGGTCTTCATTTCTTGACTCAAGGAAGTGCAGTGCTGGCATCTGACCAGAGTTCTTCTACCGAGAGCCTTTTCCTGGGAATTTGGATGGATGGAGCAAGAAAGAAAGAGTAGATAAAAAGTAAACATTTCCTGAGAGCTTTCTTACTATCAGAATGATCTGAGATTTACTGAAATCTTGCTCCTGGGACCAGTGCTACAAACTTAAGTCTTTTTGTCTTTACTTTGAATTTATGGGGTGATCATTTGTGTTTTATTTGTTAGTTTTTTGGCCACACCCAGTGACACTGAGGGGTTCTCCTGGCTATGTGCTCAGAAATTGCTCCTGGCTTGGGGGACATAATGGGATGCCAGGAATCGAACCGCAGTCCATCCTGGGTCAGCCATGTGCAAGGCAAACTCCCTACCTCTGCACCACTGCTCTGGCCCTTTTGTTATTTTTTAATTTATTTTATTTTTATTTTTTTGATCATTTATCTTTTTGTCCTGACTAATCCTCATTCATGCATTTCCCCAAGCATAATTATTTCCACTATCCTATTACTCTTTTATTGTACTTTATTCTATTGGTTCTGGGGCTATACCTGGTGGTGCTCAGGGCTTTTTCCTGAGGGATCACTCATACTGAGGAATCATTCCTGGTGGTGCTTGAGGAACCATATAGTGTGCTAGAGATAAATCCCAGACTTGCTGCATGTTAGATGAACACCTTACCTGCTATATTATCTCTCCAATTACTTCCCTATTCACTTCTAAAGTGATGATTTGGTCTCCTTAGCTTATAGCAGAACTTGCTATTCATGCTTATATGTCTATAGCTTGCAAAGCAATTACAACTGTACCAGTTCATTTTCTTTCCAAATTACTTACTTTTCCCTTCAAAGTGTTCCTCCCTCTTTGAGTTTCTTAGCACCCCTGCTCCCTGTCCTGGGTGTAACCTAAATTCTTTGTTCTCTTTCACTTCTTTCATAATAAATAAAAAAAAGCCATTTATTAATTCCTTTTAAAAATTTGAGTACCCAGTAAGGATCAAAACTTGCATTATTTACTGGGTATATAGTGTAGTAAAGGGACAGAATCTTTGCTTCCTTTGAATTTGAACTCTAGCTCAAAAAATACCCACAAATGTACAATTTCAAGTTATGACAAGAAAGGGCAAATAGGGAGAATAGTGTCTCCAAGAGAAATATAATGGGTAGGCATGGAAATACCTATAAAAATTCTTAATTGTTAACAGAGCTTCATGGAAATGCACAGAGTCTTGATTTAAAGCTCTGCTATATCTATCTGAAATTATTCAAAATTTTACCTTTAAATTTAAGTTTTGTACTTTGATTGGGAATGGCCTTTATTTGTGAGTAAAAACATCCATAATAATTTTGTCTTCTATGCTTTATAAGCAGCTAATTCAGCTAATGTGTTTCTGTTATCTCCTTAGTACAAGTTCATGTAGATGTAGGAAATATAAGGGTTCAATGATAGTACAAGGTGAATGAGGTTAGGTATGTGTATTATGCTTACTTTTGATTAAGCTGGGTCTTTGATAGGCCTAAAGAACTCATGTTGTTTGAATTGGAATGTTATTTGAATAGCAAAAGATAATGGTGGTCAAAGAAACAGTCAACCATGAGTCCCATCATAATTTTTCTTAGACTAAAAACAAATTGTAGAAGCAGAAAAAAGCATGACATCAACCTACAATTTCTTTGATTTTTATCCTGTCCCTATTTATAAGTCTTCGTAGAATGTTCATGTGCAAATAAATGAAAACAATGGAGTTAATTTTGCTTAGCATTTCAATTCTTCTAATAAGAAATGCATATGCATGGAAAATCTTTGAAGCAAAAATTATGGAGGATTTCAAATATGAGTTAATACTTATATTTGTATTAAATTATATTGCACAATGAAAGGCAAGTGGTAAAATTCATGTTAAAGACAAAAATTAATTTTCTCTACCAGAATAACATTAAATAGCAAATTAAAAAGTGGCAAGAGAGAGGACTGGAACAATAGTACAACAGGTGGGTATTTGCTTTGCATGCACCCAGCTTGCATTTTTATCGTTAGCACCACATATGGTACTCAAGGCCCTCCATGATTGAGCCATGAGTGCAGTTATGAATAAGCCCTGAGCATTGCCCAATGTGCCTCCACCTCCAAAAAGTGGCAAGCGAGACTAGACTAGAATAAAATATTTATATTTTAATACTTTCTCTTTTTTTGAACAGGACTTTGACATTTTCATTTGCACTGGGTCTACAAATTAATGAGACAATCTAGGTTAGTCTGTGGAGTAAGTCAAGTTCTGTTGATTCTGCCTACTAAATACCTTCTCTGTCTGCTCTTGATTCTTATTTGCTTTCACTATTATTGAGATGCCTTCATGAAATTGCAGGCTCAGGGGACCATATGGAGTGTCATTGATCAAAGCCCAGATGGCCTCGTGCAATACAAGAATCTCGTGGGGCCTTTTTCCCTCTGACATAGAATCTTACTACTAATCTGTCACCATAGGGTCCCTCACACGCTAAAGTCTCATAGTGATGTTCTCCTTGGCACCTTGTGGCTGGGACTATTTTTTCCAGAATTCTTCATAATTATACTGAGATTGTGTGACTGATTTTTGACCAGTGGGATATGATAGAAGTGGCCTAATGATGAACTGAAAGCAATGATAGTGTTTCTATTGAATGTCAGATTTACGTGCTTTTGTATAAGTTTACGAGGTAAACAGAACTACAGGGTAATTTTTTTTAGCAGGTTTCTTAAGAGCATATAACGTTTTTGTGAATGTAGGAACTAGGGAAATAATTCAAAAGGCTGAGTGGTATGATTGATATGCAGGAGGCCTGGGTGCAATCCCTGATACCATATGGCTCTCTAAAAACCACTTACTCCCAATCCAGATCCCACTATTATTCAGACAGGCAGAGCTAAACCCTGAGCACCACTGGATGTTGGTCAAAATCAAAACAAAACAAAAAAAGAGAGAGCTATTTGTGTATGAAATCCTACTTTTCTATATATTAAAAATCTGTACTTTATTTGCAATAAAGTGAGGTTATTATGCTAAATGAAATGTTATATGGAAAAAAAATTTTATTATTTCAGTCCTGTCTAGAAGATAACAAAAACAATTAACTACATTATTAAACTTTAGAATAAAATTGTGCTGCCAGAAGGGAAGGATAAGGAGGGAAAATCTGGTATAAGGGGTCTGTTTATAGTAAAAAATGGAAGCTAGACTTAGTAGTGAACACAAATGTAATGTAGCATATACAGGAGTTGATTTATAATACTGTACACCTGAATCCCATAATAAATTATATCATTTATTATATAACATGCTATTTGTAATGAATGCTTATAGTACTATAAATCAATGCTAGT